>NC_052324.1:33396134-33506134 GCF_016432855.1 Salvelinus namaycush | reverse complement strand
CCCTCCGTCTCTCTAACCCCTCATCCACCCCTCCGTCTCTCTAACCCCTCATCCACCCCTCCGTCTCTCTAACCCCTCATCCACCCCTCCGTCTCTCTAAACCCTCATCCACCCCTCTGTCTCTCTAACCCCTCATCCACCCCTCCGTCTCTCTAACCCCTCATCCACCACTCTGTCTCTCTAAACCCTCATCCACCACTCTGTCTCTCTAACCCCTCATCCGCCCCTCTGTCTCCCTAACACCTCATCCACCCCTCTGTCTCTCTAAACCCTCATCCACCCCTCCGCCTCTCTAACCCCTCATCCACCACTCTGTCTCTCTAACCCCTCATCCACCACTCTGTCTCTCTAACCCCTCATCCGCCCCTCTGTCTCCCTAACACCTCATCCACCCCCCCGTCTCTCTAAACCCTCATCCACCCCTCCGTCTAACCCCTCATCCACCCCTCCGTCTCTCTAAACCCTCATCCACCCCTCCGTCTCTCTAACCCCTCATCCACCACTCCGTCTCTCTAACCCCTCATCCACCACTCTCTCTCTAACCCCTCATCCGCCCCTCTGTCTCCCTAACACCTCATCCACCCCTCTGTCTCTCTAACCCCTCATCCACCCCTCCGTCTCTCTAACCCCTCATCCACCCCTCTGTCTCTCTAACCCCTCATCCACCCCTCCGTCTCTCTAACCCCTCTTCCATCCCTCTGTCTCTCTAACTCTTCATCCACCCATCTGTCTCTCTATCTTCTCATCCACCCCTCTGTCTCTCTAACCCTTCATCCACCCCTCCGTCTCTCTAACCCCACATCCACCCCTCCGTCTCTCTAACCCCTCATCCACCCCTCTGTCTCTCTAACCCTCATCCACCCCTCCGTCTCTCTAACCCCTCATTTACCCCTCTGTCTCTCTAACCCCTCATTTACCCCTCCGTCTCTCTAACACCTCATCCACCACTCTGTCTCTCTAACCCCTCATCCACCCCTCTGTCTATATAACCCCTCATCCACCCCTACGTCTCTCTAACCCTCATCCACCCCTCCATCTCTCTAACCCCTCATTTACCCCTCCGTCTCTCTAACACCTCATCTACCACTCTGTCTCTCTATCCCTTCATCCACCCAGCTGTCTCTCTAACCCTTCATCCACCCCTCTGTCTCTCTAACCCCTCATCCACCCCTCTGTCTCTCTAACCCCTAATCCACCCCTCCTTCTCTCTAACCCCTCATCCACCCCTCCGCCTCTCTAACCCTTCATCCACCCCTCTGTCTCTCTAACCCCTCATCCACCCCTCTGTCTCTCTAACCCCTCATCCACCCCTCTGTCTCTCTAACCCTTCATCCACCCCTCTGTCTCTCTAACCCCTCATCCACCCCTCTGTCTCTCTAACCCCTAATCCACCCCTCCTTCTCTAACCCTTCATCCACCCCTCTGTCGTTGTACTCCCTCATTTGTTGAACAAATAAGACCAGACTAATATGAGGGTGAATCTGCTGAGGTTGAAGACAGAGGTGCTATGCTGTTGTACAGTATGTCTTCATGTAGGCATTTTAACCCGGCACAAAAACGTATCCAGCACCACACCACCCAGAGTTTGACATTTATTGCTGGTGATACAATCATTCCCCCTCTAGGTGTTTCTCAAGTGGAACTCTTTCTTTTAAAACTAGAAGTTTTTGAACCCTCCTGAATGTGTTGTGAATCAGGTCAGCTGTTTCTAGGAATTGGATGTGTCTGACTTTCCCTCTCTCTCTCCCTCTCACTCGTTCGCTCGCTCTCTCTCTCCCTCCCTCGCGCTCGCTCTCTCTCTCTTTCTCTCTCTCTCCCTCTCTCTCTCTTCCTCTCTCTCTCTCCCCCCTCTCTCCCCCTCTCTCTCCCCATCTTCCTCTATCTCTCTATTTTTCTCTCCCTCTCTCTCCCTCTCCTCTGTCTTTTCCCTGCTGTGTTTTGTAAGATTCTTGGAGAGCGGAGACCGAGCCCATTGGCCACACACAAACACACATACATTTAACTCTCTATCTAAATCAAATCAAATCAAGTTTATTTTATACAGCCCTTCGTACATCAGCTAATATCTCGAAGTGCTGTACAGAAACCCAGCCTAAAACCCCAAACAGCAAGCAATGCAGGTGTAGAAGCACGGTGGCTAGGAAAAACTCCCTAGAAAGGCCAAAACCTAGGAAGAAACCTAGAGAGGAAACAGGCTATGAGGGGTGGCCAGTCCTCTTCTGGCTGTGCCGGGTGGAGATTATAACAGAACATGGCCAAGATGTTCAAAATGTTCATAAGTGACAAGCATGGTCAAATAATAATCAGGAATAAATGTCAGTTGGCTTTTCATAGCCGATCATTAAGAGTTGAAAACAGCAGGTCTGGAACAGGTAGGGGTTCCATAACCGCAGGCAGAACAGTTGAAACTGGAATAGCAGCAAGGCCAGGTGGACTGGGGACAGCAAGGAGTCATCATGCCCGGTAGTCCTGACGTATGGTCCTAGGGCTCAGGTTCTCCGAGAGAGAGAAAGAAAGAGAGAAGGAGAGAATTAGAGAGAGCATACTTAAATTCACACAGGACACTGGATAAGACAGGAGAAGTACTCCAGATATAACCAACTGACCCTAGCCCCCCGACACATAAACTACTGCAGCATAAATACAAATGATCTCTCTCTCAAAAACACATCCGCCCATCCACCCACACCACAGGAGGCTGGTGGCACTTTAATTGGAGAGGAAAGGCTCATGGTCATTTGCTGGAGCGGAATCAGTCAGTGTAAACATACAGCGGTGTGCTGATGTCATTCCAAACACCATCCAAGAAATGTTTAAAAAGTTTAAACTCATTCACTGCATTTCTATACAATTTAAAAACTCTAAATTACTATTTTGAGAAGTTCGTTTTACTGTCCTTGTGGGGACCAAATAATTGATTCCTATTCCAAATCCTATTTTCCCTAACCGTAAACCTAGTATACTAGTATATTTGTAGTATGCTGTTGAATACTATAGTAAATACCGCTGTATTATCCACACAAAATACACTCTAGTAAATACTACAGAAATGTTGGCAAAAAATCTGCAATCCGCAAAACCACTGCATTATTTAATTAGCATATATCCAGCCCATTCCCCTCTCCCAAATCCCATTTTGTGCCACCTGTAAGTAGCAAGTACAGACAGTATATTGTGTTATCTACAGGTTACATAAAAGAGCAGAATTGCCTAACTCCCTGGCTCAGATCGCAGTCCTACCTACCGACATACCTACAGGTTATGGAAAATGTGCTCTTTAAGTATTTTTCCGATAGTTTTCCTCAAGGAGAAAGCCCCCACTTCAATGTCAAAGAAAATTAAACAAAATAACTTTAGTAAATACTACAGTAATGTCACCAAAAACACTACAGTAAATACTATAGTATATAATAAAAATTACTACAGTTTTTATACTATAGTAAACTGGAAATATTACAGTATACTACTGTAAGTCCAGAAAAACACTACAGTGAATGCTATAGTATTGCTACCATAGAATACACTATAGTGTTTTTTATGTGGGTAACGATGTCAGATTTCAGTACTTTGAATTCTAACTCTAATGCCTCCCAGAATGAGAGAGAAAGAGACACACGCACGCACGCACGCACGCACGCACGCACGCACGCACGCACGCACGCACGCACGCACGCACGCACGCACGCACGCACACACACACACACACACACACACACACACACACACACACACACACACACACACACACACACACACACACACACACACACACACACTCTGGGTCAACGCTCCCCTAAATATGTCCAAAGCTTGCATGATCAAATAGCAGAAATAGATCTCAGTATGCTCACATGGGTCATTCATTGTGTTATTACACGGCGCAGAGGCTTATGTATCTGGAGCTGTAGTTCTAGCTGTGGGTTATATAATATTTATTTTTATTTCACCTTTATTTAACCAGGTAGGCAAGTTGAGAACACGTTCTCATTTACAATTGCGACCTGGCCAAGATAAAGCAAAGCAGTTGGACACACACAACAACACAGAGTTACACATGGAGTAAAACAAACATACAGTCAATAATACAGTAGAAAAATAAGTCTATATACAATGTGAGCAAGTGAGGTGAGATAAGGGAGGTAAAGGCAAAAAAAGGCCATGGTGGCGAAGTAAATACAATATAGCAAGTAAAACACTGGAATGGTTGATTTGCAGTGGAAGAATGTGCAAAGTAGAGATAGAAATAATGGGGTGCAAAGGAGCAAAATAAATAAATACAGTAGGGAAAGAGGTAGTTGTTTGGGCTAAATTATAGATGGGCTATGTACAGGTGCAGTAATCTATGAGCTGCTCTGACAGCTGGTGCTTAAAGCTAGGGAGGGAGATAAGTGTTTCCAGTTTCAGAGATTTTTGTAAGAGTTTTTGTAATAGAAGGGGTGGCCAGTAGAACTACAGACCCCACATCCTCCTGAACACCCTACTGTTGTCTCTCTGTGAACGGTCATACAAATCAAACAGATCCCTGGTTGGGAGAGCAGACCGAGCCAGGCCAGGCAAGCCTCCCATGCTGCAACACAATGTGCTTCTGGAGCCTTCCTGGATGTGAACGCATTACCATCTCTGCCAACACGTCAGGATCTTGGTTGAAAGGGTTTGGCCATTATATGCAGGATCGCTGGTTCAAGCCCAGCCAAGACTCTCCCACATCAATATCTACGCTCTCCCTGAACAATCCAGCAAGCATACCGTATCAAATGAAATTGTATTAGTCACATATCCTGAATACAACAGGTATCATACCATGAAATCCTTACTTACAAGCCCTTAACCAACAATGCAGTTCAAGAAATAGACAATTGATTGGCTGAGAACAGTTCATGTCATAGGAATCGAGCTGAAGCTACTTTAACGTTTGTGTAAGATGTGTCTGACACTGAAGACACGCTTTAGGAAACACCTTTAGTCTTTGACGTCACCCTGGCTAGTAGCACGCTGGCACGTAGAAGTGTACAACACACAAACACACACACTTTGAGAAGTTGAAAGGTTTTCAAGGTATCAGTGAGGTCTCGAAGGTAAAGCCCCATTGGTCTGGATGTGGAGTCATATCGTATCAGCACGCCATCTGATGTCTCCAACAGATTTATCCCTTTCTCCGCTTGCATAAAACAATTGTAAATCTGGCCCTGGCAGGTGTGTGTGTGTGTGTGTGTGTGTGTGTGTGTGTGTGTGTGTGTGTGTGTGTGTGTGTGTGTGTGTGTGTGTGTGTGTGTGTGTGTGTGTGTGTGTGTGTGTGTGTGTGTGTGTGTGTGTGTGTGGGTGTGTGTGTGTGTGTGTGTGTGTGTGTGTGTGTGTGTGTGTGTGTGTGTGTGTGTGTGTGTGTGTGTGTGTGTGTGTGTACAGTCTGCGCGCGAGTGTCCATTCCAGTCATGTCAACGGAGCAATTACTAATGTTGAGGAGTGTATACACTTAAAGGGTTCAGCTCTACCGGCAGGTGATGATGGACATTCCTTTCAGGGAGGGAGAGAGGGAGGGAAGAAAGGGAGTGGATTCAGTAACTCCACTGTGAAGCTTTCTTCATGACAAATGTTTAAGATATTAAATTGTTCTCGGAGGCTTGAGAGAGAGTGAAAGAAAGAGAGATCGATAGAGAGAAAGAGGGAGAGATTGATAGAAAGAGAGAGAGATCGATAGAGAGAAATAGGGAGAGATCGATAGAAAGAGGGAGAGATCAATAGAGAGAAATAGGGAGAGATCGATAGAAAGAGGGAGAGAAAGAGAGAGAGGGATTGATAGAGAGAAAGAGGGAGAGAAAGAGAGAGAGGGATTGATAGAGAGAAAGAGGGAGAGAGAGAGAGAGAGGGATTGATAGAGAGAAAGAGGGAGAGAAAGAGAATGATAGAGAGAGAGAGAGAAAGAGAGAGAGACTGATAGAAAGAGGGAGATAAAATAAACCACTTCGTTATCTATTGTCACAAACCCTGGGCAGGGAACCACAGTTGAATAGTCCATTACTCTGGGAGTTTCAACATCTTAAATAGCCCTCCTCCCTTTCTCTTCTCCCTCCCCTGTTCCCCCCATCATCCAGAGCTCAGGGCTGAAAGGACAGGTACAGGAAACACTTGTTCATTAAGAGCCTGGACTTTAGTAATTCAGTCAGTCATTCAGCCAGTCATTCATTCAGTCAGTCAGCCAGTCAGTCATTCAGTCAGTCAAACAGCGAGCCAGTCAATCATTCAGTCAGCCAGTCAATCATTCAGTCAGTCAGTCAGCCAGTCAATCAATCAATCAATCAATCAATCAATCAATCAATCAATCATTCATTCAGTCAGTCAGTCAGTCAGTCAGTCAGTCATTGTCAGTCAGTCAGTTAGTCAGGTAGTCAGTCAGTCAGTCAGCTAGTCCGTCAGTCAATTAGCCAGTCAGTAAACAGGGAGAGGAGGTAGTCTGACTGGATCTTCATCACTGTTAGCTCAAGGCCACATGCCCTTTTTCATTACTCTGAACAGACCAGCTGAAATGTAACTACAACCAATTTCATTGCAGTCTATAAAGCTGTCCATCAAAATCCTACCGAACAGAGGAGCAGAGTGGGGGTGGAGGGAACGAGGGAGGTGCTGTTAGAGGGAACGAGGGAGGTGCTGTTAGAGGGAACGAGGGAGGTGCTGTTAGAGGGAACGAGGGAGGTGCTGTTAGAGGGAACGAGGGAGGTGCTGTTAGAGGGAGCTGCTGGATTCAGGACCAGATGTCAGCGAGTTTCAATGGCGAGGCGGGAGAGGAGGAGACAAGGAGTGGGCGGTGGTACCGGATAGTGTTCACCTAAAAGGTTTTGACCTAGTGATGTACAGGGGGAAATGCTCCATAATCAAGGGTTCTGGCAACACTTTACATTAAGTAAACATATTGTATCTACCCATTTAAATGATATCAGTTCAACATAATGTAAAGTGTGAAACCATACAGTACATGGTAAACAATATTCATAGAGGTAAAAAACTATATTTTGCTCAAAACGAGTGGAACTTTAACAAAAACATGTTCTGTGCATGTTACTATTATGAAAAGGTGTTGTAATGTGTGGTAAGTACAGTATCATATTGTGTGTTATGTATATACCTCACATAGCACTGTCATGGCCTTATGTTGTGGATTTTAACGAGCTGAGGTCAGTATTGAGGCCAGTTGTCCTTGCTGTCTCTGAAGAGGGCAGGGAAGATGTTCTGTGTTTCAGGATATGAAACCATTTCTGAAATCATTGACCCAAAGTCAACAACAAACAATTCCTTTAAGATCCATTTATTAAAAAAGAGACAAATAAGTTATAATATTTTTTATTTGTTAGAATTCTATCAGTGTTTCAACATTAATATTTAGAGAGCTAGTACAATTTCTACTTTCATGGCTAGCCTTTCACAAACCCATAGAAACAGCTTGCTGAGTTTTCTCTCCCCTATGATCGATAATACTGAGTGGGACGAGTCAGTCAATGCCGTCAGAGAGCCAGTTAGCAATGAAAGTGTGCACCGTAGGATTTTTCTCTGTTATGGTATTATTACATATAAACTCTTAAAAATATATACTTCTGTCAAATAACTTGACAACAACTATGTACACTACAAAAATACATTTTCATATAAATAAATTATATGGCATACATTTATCTTTGTAACTGAAACAATATATATCCTCGCCAACCAAGACCAAATGGCAGTCTGTAGAAAACCATAGATCATTTTTTTCTCCTTTTAAAATCCTCTAAGAGCTATGGTGAGTGTTGTAGTGTAAATGTTATATACTCTTGTTTCCCTACTTAACATTAGTAAGCACTTTATACAGATTGAACACCATTCATGTCAAAACAACAACTGTAATAGTGTTTTTCAATAGACATAAAAATCCCTGCATTTGTTATCCACTGACATTTATGACCAAACAAAACAAAAACATCTTATAATACAAAAATATAAATATCGCAAATTCAACGTTGAAAAACCAAACACAAACAAAACATTACAACATGTAAGAAAATAGTTGCCAGCCATGATTTCTCTCCATTATTGCCAATGTGACATCAGGAGAAAGAAGAAAGATTTCCACTCAAGCAGCTGACACGTAAAAAGACACACATAGCTACACGTGTTAGACAGGGAGACTGTGTGTATGTGGGGGGGGGGGGGTCTGGAAAGACATGACCGACACACACCGGGCATGATGGCGGGGGGGGGGGGGGGGGGGGGGGCTTAGTGAACCCTGACCCTTGAGGCTTTGGCCTGCGACATTTAGCAGTTGAGAGGGAACTTCCAATTAGTGTCATGGTGTTATGTTGTGGATTTTGACGAGGTGAGGTTGGGTGGGTGGGGACGGCTGGGGATAAATTGGGGCCAGTTGTCTTTGCTGTCTCTGAGGAGGGAAGAGAGATAGGACGGACACACACACACACACACACATACACATTGTTAGACCAGATAGTGCTAAACCCTTCAGCTCTCTGGGCGGTGTATGTTATTGGGTAAAGAGGAAGAAAGAGTTTCTTGTGAATGAAATGTGTAATTCAGTCAAGTGCCATGTTGAGTTGGGAAATACCGTAGCTGTAGCTTATCACTAGAGATAGGACAACAATGTATATTTACAGTGAGAATAACAGAAGTTGCATTCATGAATAAAAAAGGAAACAAACATGTAAATTTCACAACAATATCCTCCATAATGGCCTTGACTAGCTACCATGGATTTTGTCCACCAATTGCAATATTCATTAAAGAGGAATTGACAGCATTTTGGCAACATGAAATCATATGAAAATCTGTTAATCTACACCCTCCCAGCCCAGAACTCCCTGGCTGGCTACATCACCATACTCTCCCAGGAAGAATATCACACGTTTTTAAATGTTTTCTGACAGGCGAGCACATTTGAATAAATTCTTAGAATGTTTGGGAATTATGTATACTAAGGTATTTGTGAAAATCCTATAGAAATATAAAGTGGGAAAGCGGCCGTGCGTTTGGACAATTAATAGACACTGCAGTAAATTAAACCTAATAAAAACTTCTGTCTCGTCCAAGACCGGAGTCTACACAGACCTGTGTGCCATAGCCTATCAGAGCTACAGTAGGCATTTATACAAACAAGCCATTTGCCACATGGGCCTGTCATCATTCACTTTGAACTGGACTGTGTGTTTACAGGCAGAAGCAACAGCGCGACATTAGATTAGAATGCATTTGCCAAAAGCCACTAAATACACCTGAATGGATTTCTGCAAATATGTAAATACCACGGGAGTCTATTTAAATTTGGGAACTTCACAGTCCTATTGATCAAACAACCATGAAAAGCTAGGCTCTCCTTCCGTTATGCACATCAACAACAACAAGATCAACAGCTAATGTTAGCCAGAACGAGATAAGCTAAAATCCAACGAAGGAACATTAGATATAAATCTTCTCAAACTTTTTCAGCTAGTTGGCCATCAAAATTGCACTGATAAACAATGGGGAATTGTAGCCTACTCATCCTTCTTCAGCTTGCCTGCCAATGCATGTTTGTCCCAACCAAGCACCCAAGCTAACTGGCTAAAGTTAGGGTTAGGGTTAGCTACTTCCAGACACAAATGAGAGAACACCTCACTCTGACCATTTTACTCGCCCTAGCAGAGCTGGTTAGGCTGTTTACATGTTATCTGAGAATTTATGAATGCAAGAGATATGCTAACTGGATAACAGTCGTTCAAGTTCTCACTAGCTAACCAAATGACACCTGCATCTCTAGCTGTGTATATGAGGGAAAAATGTCAGTCACTCACCCACTCCTACAATGGCATGACATGTCACCCTCCTAGCAGCTAGCTTGCTAGCTAACGTCAGGCTCCATGTTTTTAGGTTGCTACGTAGATACGCTAGCCTATTATGACTGACCTGTGATCATTGACGTTGCTAGTTCGGTTGTATTGACATTCCCAACCTTAGTTACATGTTCATTTTTGTCCAAAATATTGAGTCATTGAAACTCAAACAGTGCATCCTGGAGGCAGCAAACAACATACCAGACCAGCTGTGATTTACAACCTGATAGCAATATTTTTTGGACTACCAAGAAATGTATTGGTGAATTATATGAATCATGCATTGAACTGCATCTATCTATTCTGCCAACAATGCCTTAGTGTACGTCATGGAATGTTGAGTCAAATATAACCTATTTTTAAAACTTCTTATAATGCTGGTTTTGTAGCATAAACTGGGAATTTTATATTTTTTACTGATATTATGATTGTCTGTTTGTTTCATATCAGCAAAGTAGTTAAAACGCTGTCAGTTCCATTTTAACTATGGGAGTGATACTTTTACGCCCACTCATGCTACTATAAGATGACTCATGCTACTATAAGATGGCCGCTGAGAGATATGACATCACAGAGGAAATAGGAGATGGGTAATTGAGTTCAAGGGACAGCCAAGTCACAACAAACACCTTTTATATCTTCTACATATCGGCTCGTATTAAATAGCACGCATAGCGTGAGTCAGAGTTTAACAGTAATTGTTTCATAACTACCACAGGTTTGTGATATGCAAATTAATTGTTAAAAAAAAAAGTACCTTTATACACAAACACACACAAACATACACACCTGCACACACACATATATAAACACACACATACATGCCCTGTGTAGCTATTGAGTAGTTTCACTTGATGTGATTGTTAGTCTATTTCTTTTTAGAGATGTATCTGATGAGTTACCCACCCACCTACGCACCCACAATCACATTTACACACACACTCACCTCTTTCTAACATAAAATAAACATTTGCATAGAATTATTATACAAGTTATTATACATTATTACAAAATATTTGAAGCAGCAACAATGTATGCTGAACTGTATTGTCTAGATGAAGCTTCCTCATGGCACAGATCCACAGACGATTGAACAACAGTAATCAGAGATTTCTCACACACACGTTTGTTTTACTATCCTTGTGGGGACAAAATAATTGGTCCCATTCAAAGTCCTATTTTCCCTAACCCCTAACCCTAACCCCTAACCCCTAACCTTAAGCCTTAATCTAATCTTTACCCCAAACCCCTAATTTAACCCTAACTCCTAAACCTAATTCTAACCATCACCCTAATCGTAACCCTAACCCCTAAGCTTAAAATAGCCTTTCTCCGTGTGGGGACTGGCTAAATGTCTCCAATTGTATATGTTTTACTGTGCTTGTGATGACTTCTGGCCCCGACAAGGAAAGTAAAACCAAAAACACACACGCCATAGAAAATGATGTCCCTAGTCTGTTAAAAAAAGGAGCTGTCCAGCTCCTACATTATAGCTACTTCTTTGTTCATATTTACATAAGTATACATATTTTAATGATGGATAGAGATATCTAAGACAAACATCCACGGGGTTACAGTAAGAATGAGCACCATGGCACTAGCCACCACTGGGTTATGTGTGTCGCTGAGCTGCGCTGCATTGGGCCGCTGAGTAAGAGAGGGAGTCCATCTTTGGCCGTTGTGCTTCTGCTCTCCTCCACTGGAACAACAGAGAGAAAGACAACACAGAGTTAGAAACCTGTCATGACAGCACGCACACACACATCTCACTCTCTAAAGGCATAACGCTCAATATATTATGTTCAGTTTGCAGTAAAAAGGGTTTGAAGGACTGAATGGGGACATTTCTGCAAGTAACAAAACCAAAGAAGGAAAAGGAACATTCATTGCAAGTACTTTGTGGATGTAATACCAACATGTGAATTACTTCACTGTCATGAGAAGCTACAAACTCCATTGAGGCTCACCTCAGCTTGCCCTCTTATCAGAGTCGCTCTCAGCTGCCTCACACTCCACATCCTGGAGCTCCATGGCCTCCACATTGGTGTCCATCTTGGTTCCTCTGCAACCCGTATGGACCTCCAGTGGCACATGGGGGTGCTGGAAGGCAGGCTCAGGCTCTGCGCCCCTTGCTGTGTGGTAACTGTCCGCTGCAGTGTGTCCTGGGTAAGAGGAGGTGGGGCTCTGAGTGGGGGGAGAGGCAGAGTGGACGGCGATGGTAACCGATGCAGAGGCCGTTACCGTGGCGATGGGCTGGCAGTAGGTAGGGGCGGGGTTAGAGTGGTGAGGTTGGTGGTGATTGGGCCGGGGGTTGTGGGATGGACGAGTTCTGTGCCCCGCAGAATGTTCTCGGTGGCCTCCCGAGACAAAATGGCCCTCGGAGCCGTAATGGCCTCCAGCCTCAGTAGCAGTTTCAAAAGCGTCCATGCGCGGGCGAGCTGGGGGCAGCGACTGTAGATCCCTGAAGCGACGGGATGCACCGGGGTGGGCATCCGACTCCGGCAGGACCGACTGACAGGAGAGAGATCAGAAAATCAGAACAACTTGTACACATGCTCAACATGTTCAGACAGAGAGCGTGAACATACAGTTGAAGTCGGAAGTTTACACACACTTAGGTTGGAGTCATTAAAACTCATTTTTTCAACCACTCCACAAATTTCTTGTTAACAAACTATAGTTTTGTCAAGTCGGTTAGGACATCTACTTTGTGCATGACTCAAGTAATTTTTCCAACAATTATTTACAGACAGATTATTTCACTTAATCACAATTCCAGTGGGTGAGAAGTTTACATGCACTAAGTTGACTGTGCCTTTAAACAGCTTGGAAAAGTCCAGAAAATTGTCATGGCTTTAGAAGCTTCTGATAGGCTAATTGACAAAATTTGAGTCAATTGGAGGTGTACCTGTGGACGTATTTCAAGGCCTACCTTCAAACTGCCTTTTTGCTTGACATCATGAGAAAATCAAAAGAAATCAGCCAAGACCTCAGAAAAAAAAATTGTAGACCTCCACAAGTCTGGTTCATCCTTGGGAGCAATTTCCAAGCGCCCGAAGGTACCACGTTCATCTGTACAAACAATAGTACGCAAGTATAAACACCATGGGACCACGCAGCAATCATACCGCTCAGGAAGGAGATGCGTTCTGTCTCCTAGAGATTAACGTATTTTGGTGCGAAAAGTGCAAATCAATCACAGAACAGCAAATAACCTTGTGAAGATGCTGGAGGAAACAGGTACAAAAGTATCTATATAAACAGTAAAACGAGTCCTATATCAACATAACCTGAAAGGCTGCTCAGCAAGGAAGAAGCTACTGCTCCAAAACCGCCATAAAAAAGCCAGACTACGGTTTGCAAAGATCGTACTTTTTGGAGAAATGTACTCTGGTCTGATGAAACAAAAATAGAACTGTTTGGCCATAATGACCATCGTTATGTTTGGGGGAAAAAGGTGACCACCAACCGTGAAGCACGGGGGTGGCAGCATCATGTTGTGGGGGTGCTTTGCTGCAGGAGGGATTGGTGCACTTCACAAAATAGATGGCATCATGAGGTAGGAAAATGATGTGGATATATTGAAGCAACATCTCAAGACATCAGTCAGGAAGTTAAAGCTTGGTCGCAAATGGGTCTTCCAAATGGACAATGACCCCAAGCATACTTCCAAAGTTCTGTCAAAATTACTTCAGGACAACAAGGTCAAGGTATTGGAGTGGCCATCACAAAGCCCTGACCTCAATCCTATAGACAATTTGTGGGCAGAACTGAAAAAGTGTGTGCGAGCAAGGAGGCCAGAAACCTGACCCAGTTACACCAGGTCTGTCAGGAGGAATGGGCCAAAATTCACCCAACTTATTGTGGGAAGCTTGTGGAAGGCTACCCGAAACGTTTGACCGAAGTTAAACAATTTAAAGGCAATGCTACCAAATACTAATTGAGTGTATGTAAACTTCTGACCCACTGGGAATGTGATGAAAGAAATAAAAATGTAAATAAAACATTCTCTCTACTATTATTCTGACATTTCACATTCTTAAAATAAAGTGGTGATCCTAACTGACCTAAGACAGGGAATTTTTACTTGGATTAAATGTCAGAAATTGCGAAATACTGAGTTTAAATGTATTTGGCTAAGGTGTATGTAAACTTCTGACTTCAACTGTATGTCACATGTGTGTGGGCATTATCTGAAGCACTTACAGAAGACAAAGAGTAGGCTGTGGCGTTTCCTTGTCTAGCTGTCCTTCTTGGCACTGCTCCTCGTCGCACCTCCTCTGCTCTCCCAGCTCTGCCTCCAGTGGTGGGGAGGTCGTACTGCTGCAGCTCCTGGCTGATGCCTGATGCCGTGGTGTTGGAGCTGTACTCAGAGTCTGACGAATCAGAGCCTGTACCTGTCCCCGTCCCTGAGGTGGTGTGGCAGGGGTGGACGGAGAAGTGGACCACGTGAGGAGGGGGCTCTGGGGACGGGGTGGGTAACTGGCTACACCTATCAACAGGGGTCACCTGAGGGGGACAGAAAAAGGAGGGAGGTGTAAGGAGATTAGGGAATTATTTGTATTCCTTTTTTTTGTTTTTACACAAACTATGCTGCTAAATAATTTCATGATGAGCTCGTGTTAGAACATTCAATAAAAAGTTAGTGTTGGTTCACCAAAATACGTGTGCGTGAAAAATGTGTGTGTGTGTAAAAAATATGTGTGTGTAAAAAAAACGTGTGTGTGTGTAAAAAACGTGTGTGTGTAAAAAACGTTTGTGTGTGTAAAAAACGTGTGTGTGCAAGCCATTATTTCTGCAGGAGAAACCATCTGACCTCTGGATAGGGGCCAAAGTAAGACAGCAACACAGGGAGAAGGACCAAACCATTCAGCACCCCCAGAATGGTCAGGATGGCCAGCACAGCAAAGAAATACCTGCAACAAACCAACAGTCTACTGTTAAGACAGGCAACATGGGCACGACATTTTATCAACCACCATACACCAACACCACAGAAGATAAGGTAGCAAAGAGTCACAACCACTAACATTCTCTGGTCATTTTGTCAGAAGCTTTGAACAACTTAACCAGTGGAACATTAGTAGCATCACATAGATACACCTGTGACAACCACAATGAACACTGGACACAGGCATTAGAGCAAAGACACATCTGCTAAACCACAGGGTAAGCATGATAGCCAACATGAGTGTGTGTGTGTGTGGTTTGTGTTGGTGTGTGTGTGTGTGTGTGTGTTTTGTGGAATGCGTGGGGGCTGGTGTGGGTATGCAAGGGTGTTTATAGGTATGTGTGTGTGTGTGTGTGTGTACAAAGAGAATACCTGGAGCAACCACAGAACAACAGGAGAGAGGCTGTGAAACATGAACTAGATCAACCATTACACATGCCTGAAAAGACCATGACACACACGCACGCACGCACACACGTACATTGGTTAAGTAGGAAACAGAAATTTACCTGTCAAGTACTGCCAAAGAGGGTTAGTCTTTAGAAAGCCGCACAGAGAACGAGAAGGAAGCACATTTAACTGGAGTTGGTTAATTCAAAGGCATGGAAACAAAGGGGCAGGGAGGGAGGGAGAAATTGGGGTGTGCGGTGTATAAGCAAACATGAAGACAACAAAGCAGTCAGGAATGTGGAGAAGGGGGAAGGAGGGGGAGAAGTGGGAAATAGGGAGAAGGGGGGCACAAAAGGACAAGGGCCTCTCCTTTTCTGATCTAAAACAATAGGCAGAAGAAAAGTATAGAATTGAAACAATTTAGTATAGAAGGAATAGAAAGAGAACAATGAACAGCACCACACCCTGGCCTACCTCCCTTTATCCCTTTCTCTCTTGACCTTTTTTACAGCTAAGCCCCTGTGAAAAACCCAGCGCTCTACAATCCTGTCTAGTTAAATCTCCAGTGTATCAGGAAAGACCCCCTGTCTAATTAAATCTCAAGTGTGTCACACAGGTAAAACACCCCGTCTAATTAAATCTCCAGTGTATCAGGTTAAACACGCCGTCTAATTAAATATCAAGGGTATCAGGTAAAACACGCCGTCTAATTAAATATCAAGGGTATCAGGTTAAACACGCCGTCTAATTAAATATCAAGGGTATCAGGTAAAACACGCCGTCTAATTAAATATCAAGGGTATCAGGTTAAACACGCCGTCTAATTAAATATCAAGGGTATCAGGTAAAACACGCCGTCTAATTAAATATCAAGGGTATCAGGTTAAACACGCCGTCTAATTAAATATCAAGGGTATCAGGTAAAACACGCCGTCTAATTAAATATCAAGGGTATCAGGTTAAACACGCCGTCTAATTAAATATCAAGGGTATCAGGTAAAACACGCCGTCTAATTAAATATCAAGGGTATCAGGTTAAACACGCCGTCTAATTAAATATCAAGGGTATCAGGTAAAACGCGCCGTCTAATTAAATATCAAGGGTATCAGGTAAAACGCGCCGTCTAATTAAATATCAAGGGTATCAGGTAAAACGCGCCGTCTAATTAAATATCAAGGGTATCAGGTAAAACGCGCCGTCTAATTAAATATCAAGGGTATCAGGTAAAACGCGCCGTCTAATTAAATATCAAGGGTATCAGGTAAAACGCGCCGTCTAATTAAATATCAAGGGTATCAGGTAAAACGCGTCGTCTAATTAAATATCAAGGGTATCAGGTTAAACGCGCCGTCTAATTAAATATCAAGGGTATCAGGTTAAACACGCCGTCTAATTAAATATCAAGGGTATCAGGTAAAACACGCCGTCTAATTAAATATCAAGGGTATCAGGTAAAACGCGCCGTCTAATTAAATATCAAGGGTATCAGGTAAAACGCGCCGTCTAATTAAATATCAAGGGTATCAGGTAAAACACGCCGTCTAATTAAATATCAAGGGTATCAGGTAAAACACGCCGTCTAATTAAATATCAAGGGTATCAGGTAAAACGCGCCGTCTAATTAAATATCAAGGGTATCAGGTAAAACGCGCCGTCTAATTAAATATCAAGGGTATCAGGTAAAACGCGCCGTCTAATTAAATATCAAGGGTATCAGGTAAAACACGCCGTCTAATTAAATATCAAGGGTATCAGGTAAAACACCCTGTCTAATTACATCTCCAGTGTATCAGGTAAAACACCCTGTCTAATTACATCTCCAGTGTATCAGGTAAAACACGCCGTCTAATTAAATATCAAGGGTATCAGGTAAAACGCGCCGTCTAATTAAATATCAAGGGTATCAGGTAAAACGCGCCGTCTAATTAAATATCAAGGGTATCAGGTAAAACACGCCGTCTAATTAAATATCAAGGGTATCAGGTTAAACACGCCGTCTAATTAAATATCAAGGGTATCAGGTAAAACGCGCCGTCTAATTAAATATCAAGGGTATCAGGTAAAACGCGCCGTCTAATTAAATATCAAGGGTATCAGGTAAAACACGCCGTCTAATTAAATATCAAGGGTATCAGGTAAAACACGCCGTCTAATTAAATATCAAGGGTATCAGGTAAAACGCGTCGTCTAATTAAATATCAAGGGTATCAGGTAAAACACCCTGTCTAATTACATCTCCAGTGTATCAGGTAAAACTCATTCTCTCTCTCTATTTCTCCTACTCATCTTTCTCCCCTCTCCAGTTCCTTCATTAAGGAAGGCTTTCCTCCTCTTTTCATTCTCCTGTGTGTATGTGTGCGTGTGTGTGTGTACTCTCAGTACTCAGGCTCAAGTTGCTCCATCCTCTTGGAGAATGCTTACTGTCTATGTTTGTTTGTGTGTGTGTGTGCATATCGTGTATGTGTGTGAGAGAGACAGAGAGAGTGAGAGCGAAAAAAGAGATAGAGAAGAGAAGAAAAGAGAGAGCTGCTGGTTCAGTTTGCCCAGCGAAGTAGCATCAATAAACAGGCCTTTTTAGACAGGCTATAGAATGGGACAGGGGCTGAGACTGGGGACAGGGGTTGAGGCTGAGGACAGGGGGTAAGGATGCAATGAGGGAGCTGAGGCTACAGCTTCTCCCCCTACCTCTCTTCTCTCCCTTTCCCCCTATCCTCTCCTCTCGCCCTTTCCTGTCTCTCCACTCATCTCTCCCTTTCCCCCCTATCCTCTCCTCTCCCTTTCCCCCTATCCTCTCCTCTCTCCCTTTCCCCCCGATTCTCTCATCTTTTCCTTTCCCACTTCTCCTCTCTCCCTTTCCCACTAGCCTCTCTCCCTTTCCCACTAGCCTCTCTCCCTTTCCCCCCTTATTCTCTCTCCCTTTCCCCCTCCTCAAACTCCTCTCTCCCTTTCCCCTCTTCTCTCCTCTTCTCTCCCTTTCCTTCACTCCTCTCTCCCTTTCCTTCACTCCTCTCTCCTCGCTGTTGGCCTCTCTCGACACGAAGACGGGGAAAGTAGCTGAACTCACAGAGTTTCTGCCTTGGTTTAAAGCCACATCTACACTGAAACACACACACAAGCACCCACATACACAAACACCGCGCTGGAGCTGTTTGTAGTGAAAACATTTGAGGGGTTGACAAGGAAAGTCAGGGAAACATTTATTTCGGCATGAAAAGAAAAATAGGAGTTGGCTGTGTTGTTATTCTGCAGTCTTCAGGCACAGAATACCGCAGACTTCAAATAGCCTGAGACAGAGACTGAGACTAAGTGGACCAGAGGAGATGAGGAGAGAAGGGTTAGTGTGTGTGTGCACTCTCACTCCTAAGCACGCCATCGTTGACCCCCATGATAACAAGGTCAGGGAGCAGGGCGGTGTGTGTGTTTCCAAACCACATGGGTGGAGATGGCCCTATTTGCTTAAAGAGATAGATCACCCACCTTACAAAACTTCCTCCTTGATGGCTACTTAAGACAGTAGTCTGCAGACATAACCTAGACACTGTTCCAAGATATGCTTAGCTACGGCTCTAAAGTGCGATCAACTTGGTCGCATATGCAACAAAATATTTTGCTGTGTGACCAGGAGTTTTATTTTGGGAGCACCCACTGTGAGACTAGGGAACAGATCTCCCAGATAATGATTGTTTTAATGATAAGGTTACGCTGTACCATTGTTTCCAAGCGCCCTAGAGAAAAAAGTGGGTGCAGATTCGATAGCGTCATGGTTGCACCATTACTACAATGAAAACGGCTTGCTTGTAACCCAACCAGGTAAAAAGATCTGACCCATATAACCGCCGTAACATTTGTATCATTCTATAGCGCCCCCATACCCAACTGGTGGACTGCAGGCCTCGACTACAAAAAATAATAATAATACAAATAATAGCCGGGCTTCAACCCCTGGTATCATATAAACACATGTAAGACATGGACAAATGTGTAGAATTGCAGGAAATTAGATTTAAAACAGACAAAAAAATATCACAGCCCTATGCAAAATGTGGAGAATTGTGGGAATGAACAGGTTGAGAGGGGTACGAACAGTTTGGGGTCGCATGGGTTGCGACGTGTGGGTTTGTTACTACGCCGATAAATGATGATATCCATCCGGACCTTTGCCGTTTAGGAAATGTGTGACCGGATCTCTCAAATAGTACTTGAGTACCCCTGCTATAGCAGATCGCCGGGATTGCATTTTACATCGTTAACCATTTGTTTACACTTTGTTCAGTCATGTACCGTCATTGGCTAGCTAGCTAACAACCTGGTAACTTTACCAGTATAACCAAACACTTTGGGGCACAGAATGAAAGGGAAAGGTTCTTCAGGAGATTCATGGTCATAGTGATCAATGAATGAGAGATCTCTTGCATGTCCTTATCACAAATCTGACATTTTTAAAGAGACAGTGTACAATTTTCAATGTAATGCATCTCAATGGGAAAAATGCCTTTACAGTGTTACATATTCATTTCTAGTGCACCACATGTGCTTCAAATGTAGAGGCCCAATATACTGTAGGCTGTATCTCAATCAATTGAAATCATCTTCTTTTCTGGTGCTCCTAAATTTCATGTAGTGCTCCTAACTTTAAAAAAACACTGGGAGCAGTAGTGCTACCAATGAACATGTTTAATTTAGAGCCAATATGCTTAGCACTTAATAATAGGAACCTTGTCTCACACCTCCCAGGTGTTAGTTTTCATTTGCATTTCTCCCATCCTTCCCCTCAACTACAGTAGCATTGAAGTGTGTGTGTGTCTGAGAGAGAGAGAGCGAGAGAGCAAGAGAAAGACAGAGAGAGAGGAGAGAGCGAGAGAGCAAGAGAAAGAAGAGAGAGAGAGCAAGAGAAAGACAGAGCGAGAGAGAGAGAGAGAGCGAGAGAGAGGGAGAGAGAGGGGGTAGAGTAGAAAGGGATGGAGGGAAAAGCGGCCTTCACGGATGAGTGGTGTTTCAGGTAGATTCCTGTGTGACATGCAGGCTCAGGCACAGCCTTAACGCCCGACTGACGCCACAGAAAGCCACAGAAACACCACAGAAACACCACAGAAGATAACACACTTGAATAATGTGACACCGGCAGGTAGAAATGTTGAAACTGTTCATTACTGCTTGCAAAATAACGTCCATAAAGGTTAGAACACCTTACAATGCAAGAAGATACCAGTATCTCCCAGCTTTGTAGGCTAACGTTCCTTGCTAGCTGACAGCTGAAGCCAACATCAATTCACTACCCCCCCCCCTCCCCGCACACTTTTATAAAATAAGCCACTTCTCTGCAAATGATGATGAGCAGTACAATAAAATAAGTCTCAAAATTGAAGGGAAACAGATTGTCTGTGATCTCTATCCTCTGAAATCAGCCAAAACAAGCTCAATAACTCAATGTATGCGCACACTCTTATTGAATATGCATTCATGTAAATAGGCCTAGAATACATATTGATTCACCCAGTTTATCAATGGAGATTTACCATTCAAATAAATGATTACCATTATGTTGTTAGATTGGTAAAAACTAAGTCAAATGTACGATTGTATAATTGATTCATTAATGCATACATGGCTGCCTGACAATTTTTTACGTAAGAAATGTCAAATGTAATGATATTGAATGATTGAACAGAGCAGTAGCTGAGTTTAGCTATCTGGATTAAGTGCCATTCTGAGACTTTGGTTAAGAGGGTCACCGTAACACCGGTACCTTTTGGACTTCTAATCCCTTTTAAACATTGTGTGTTTGAGCTACAGACTTCTGTACCATTGGATTCGTCCATTTCTTCTTGCATCCATAAATACCCAACATTAGTCTGTGTGATTGGGGCTGAACTAGAGCGGTGTTTGTGAGAGAAGGACAGATCCTGAAGGAGCCCTTGTTTTACAAAAGTGTCTGTAGAATGCGAATGGTTTGAGCGAACACGCACATGTAACATGTTTTGCTTTATAACGCTCACAAGCTCCACAATAGTATTTAGAAGGTAAGGGGTTCTTCTACATAGAAGATCATAGTAAACCACAGGACAGTGTCTATAATACAGGAAGGGGTTCTTCTAGATAGAAGACAGGAAATCCCAGGACAGTGTCTATAATACTGTACGGGGTTCTTCTACATAGAAGATCACAGGAAACCCCAGGACATGAAGCACATAGTTGCTGTCACAAACTCCACACAGTTGTTACTGACTAGTTTGATATTCATTTCCCAGTGAGCAAACAATGTCTGTACTTACAGCATTCATATAAATTCATTTCTATCAGGCTTTTGCTGGCATTTTTTTAAATAAATGCAATTGTTTATGTCAAATTGTTTTGTGCTTTACTTGTAGATATTGTGAGAGATTGAGTGTGTGAGAGAGTATGAGTCTCTTTCCATGAGTGTGTGCATGTGTATTTGTGTATTGTGTGTATTTGAGTGTGCATGTAGTCTGTGTGCATGAGTGTATGTGTTCATGTGCGTGTGTACTGTATGTGTGTGTGTGTGTGTGTGAGAGAGTGTGCGTGTGTCCCACAACTGGTCCCACTCACCTGACGATGAAGTCAAACTCAGAGCCTGCTAGCATGAGGACTCCTAGTAGAGTAGAGAAGGCTCCGTCCAACACAGGAGCAAACATGTGTTCTAACGCCAGCACTGCCCGTCTGTTACGGTCCCCTATCGCTGTGAGGAACGCCTGCAACGTACACAAGCACACACACCTCATCAGAAAAACTATAATGTAATTTGTAAATATACAAAACACTTTCTGTGTGTGTGTGTGTGTGTGTGTGTGTGTGTTATGTTAAGCTATTTTAGGCTTAGGGGTTAGGTTTACAGTTAGGGTTATGCTATGGTTAGGGTGTTTTGGGTTAGGGTTTATAGAAAATAGGATTTTAGGTCCCCACAAGGATAGTAAAAGTTATTGTGTGTGTGTGTGTGTGTGTGTGTGTGTACTCACTAGAGCAACATGTACAGTGAACTCTACTCCTATGCCGACAGAGGCGATGAGGATGACCACAGGAACAGCACTGAGCTTGATCCCTATCAGCCCCATCATACCAAACAGCTCCACGGTCATCAGAGACAGGACCAGGACCTGAAACAGACAGACCGCAACACAACCGTTATTGACCATTAGAGACCATCTTCAGTTTTAACCTAGGGAACAACCCCAGCATGAATTCAAACATCTCCACGGTCATCAGAGACAAAATCCTCCAAAGTCCCCACAAGGATAGTAAAACAAGGAAAATTCTCCATCGAACCAAGAACCACATCCTCATGAGGACAAAGGCCATTAGTGTAACGCTCGTCGTTAGGAGAAAGAGAGGAGGACCAAGATGCAGCGTAGTGAGTACTCATATTCCTTTTAATGAAAACCGAATACTCGAACAAAACAACAAACTAACGATAAACGAGAATAACACGAAACGAAACAGTCCTGTCTGGTGACATACACAGAGACACAGAAAACAGGAACAATTACCCACAACCCACAAAGACAAAACAGGCTACCTAAATATATAATCAGAGACAACGACTAACACCTGCCTCTGATTGAGAACCATATCAGGCCAAACACATAGAAACAGACAAACTAGACATACAACATAGAATGCCCACTCATATCACACCCTGACCAAACAAAACATAGAAACATACAACGCAAACTATGGTCAGGGCGTGACAATTAGGTTTAGGGTTTAGAGGTAAGAGTTTAGGGTTAGAGGTTAAGGTAAAGGTTAGGTTTAGGGAAAATAGCATTTTGAATGGAAATCTATTTTGGGTCCCCTCAAGGATATTTAAATGTTTTATTTTACCAGGTAAGTTGACTGAGAACACATTCTCATTTACAGCAAAGACCTGGGGAATTGTTACAGGAGAGAGGAGATGAATGAGCCAATTGGAAGCTGGGGATGATTAGGTGGCCATGATGGTATAAGGGACAGATTGGGAATTTACCCACGACACCAGGGTTAACACCCCTACTCTTACAATAAGTGCAATGTTATATTTAGTGACCACAGAGTCAGGTCACCTGTTTAACGTCCCATCCAAAAGACAGTAAAACATGTGTGGGCTGTGTGTGTGGGTTGGTCCTTCTATACTTGTCGGGACCTAAAATACCCAGAAGTTCCCACAAGGATAGTAAAACAAGGAAAATTCTCCCTCGTGGGGACATTTCCCACGTCCCCATTAGGATAAAGGCTATTTTAAATGTAGGGGTTAGGTTTAGGATTAAGGTTAAAATGAGGGTTAGAATTAGGGTTAGGGTAAGGGATTAGTGGTTAGGTTTAGGCTTAGGAGCTAGGTTTAGGTTTTGGGTTACGGGTTAGGGAAAATAGGATTTTGAATGGAAATGTATTTTATGTCCCCACAAGAAAAGAAGAACAAAACGTGTGTGTGTGTGTGTGTGTGTGTGTGTGTGTGTGTGTGTGTGTGTGTGTGTGTGTGTGTGTGTGTGTGTGTGTGTGTGTGTGTGTGTGTGTGTGTGTGTGTGTGTGTGTTAGGGCTTGGAATTGCCAGAGACCTCACAGTACAATACATTTTGATTTGATACTGCGATTTTATTGCAATTTTATGTTCCAAGCATATTGCTCACTATATGACAAGAGAGATCATGAGAAAATGTGTTTTGATCAGTAATGGAAATAAGTGCTGAAAAAATGTTGGTTCACTATTTAAAAAGAAGATGGAAAATAAGCTATAGGATGACAAATACCAGACCTAGCAAAAAGCGATTATATACATAGTTTTTAACAAATTGATACCTGGAGTCAAAGTCATCACTAGTGTGTGTGGCCTGTAGCTGGGGGTAAGGGGTAAGGGCAGGGGTGAGGGTTTGGCTACGGGGGTTAGGACGCAGGCGATAGGGGGTGTAAGGTAGGATACTGGTGGCCTGGTCTGGACAAAGCAAATGGATCAACTTGAAGCACCGCCATAACTTGTCATTTATTTGGTTTGTAAAGCTAGAGCAGGGGTTTCCAACAGGTAGATCGTAGCACACCTATGAGTAGCTCGCCAAGCAATTCTGAAAGTACATGCATTTTTCCCATTTGTTCCATTGCAAACTGTCTTAAACATAAAGCTCCCGGCTACTACCCAATAAAAAGCCACATTGACATTATCCCACACCTGGTTAACCACTACTGGCTTAAAAAGCCAAACGTAACACAATATCTGCCATTTAATTCCCAGCAATATTGCCCCTGTCTGTCTGTTTGGTGTCAGGCAGAAATGGAGAAAAGAGACAGAAGAATGTATGATGGACAGGGATAGAGAGAAGTTGCTTTGCAAGATATCTATACCTGAAAATGCATGATCTGGGTGATTTATGGATGATATTCAGCAGTCACATGCCTTATTTACTTTGAAGAACTACTAAAAAAGTGATTTTGTCAGGCAGCATAGACAGAGGCTCTATAGAGATGAGATGATGACTTGGAATGAAATGATAGTCATCAAATAAAACACATATACTATACATAACAACTGAATATTTTAGGGTAGACAGAAATACTTTCCCCAATAACCTTCTAAATGAAATGTTAAGTACAAAGTAGGCTTACATGGCAGAACTATATCATGATTATTTGTATCAATTGAGTGGCCATTGTTTTACAAAATCTGGCATGTGCTGCAGCAGTAGGCCTAACAACAGAAACGCTAGATCAACACATTCCTCTCTTGCTAGATGCTCAATTAAAGGGGATTTACCCTCTGAAATGTGTTCGTTTTCCCCTCAGACCTAAAACATTTTATTCTGATGTGATTTAAGCATTGACATGGATTCAGAACATCCATTTTCATTGTTTCTCTATGAATAATTGTATTATTGAGAGGAAAAAAACTGAAAGAAATTCAAAACCGGGAAAAATAAAACAGAAAACAGAATTCGGGAAAATTCAAAAGATTATTGTATGGGCCCTGTCATGCTGAAAACTGTTAAGTAACCATTATTTTACCAGGTATATTGACATTTATTGTACAGTATGCAGTGCATTCGGAAAGTATTCAGACCCCTTGACTTTTTATGTTGCAGCCTTATTCTAAAATGAATTAAATTGTTGTTTTTTTCCCTCATCGATCTACACACAATACCCCATAATACCCCAACAAGTGGCAGGAGTCTTTGAAGCGTCCTCTGAAGCCCCCTCCTGCTGTTCAAAGACCATTCACTGGCATTTTCTACAAGAAATCTGCCTCCAGAAGTAAAAGCTTCTCCCAAGTGGGTGTGACACCTACTCCTGTTGCCTGCTGCACTGCTGCTTGGATTCCACCTGGCGATCTGTTCACTGTCTGCCCTGGCCTGTCTCCCCCGGTCTGGTACAGGTACCTCAGCCACTTTCACCTATCTCTTCCAAGCTTTCGCTTGCCTCCAGCACACACGCACTGTTAGGGCGAGTGACTCTGAACTTACAATGGCTAGCCCCAAGTCGTTATATATTTAAAAAAAAATGATGTTCATTTTGCTATTTGCCTCATGACTCCTGCATACTTTGTTGAGTACAAACTTTCTTCACCCAACCGTGGGACAGACTATGTTTGTTCCCACACTCAGGATGCTGACTATTGGTTACACAGACTTTTGGCCTCCATCCTATTCTAACCACCTCTCGCCGGCTTTTTTTTCATGCTACCCGATGAAATTTCTGTACAATATGATCTTGTTGCAATCTGATGCACATTCAGATGTCAAAAATCAGCACTGCAGAGCTCTTCCTGTCCTCTGCCGTGCATTGATTGTGTTACTGTTGATGATATCTGGAAATGTGCATGTATACCCTGGCCCATTTACTGTTGCTAGCCCCAATTCTGACTTGTGCTCTGATATCTGCTTCACTGATTTCTGCTCTCGTAAAAGCCTGGGTTTCTGCACGTTAACACTAGAAGCTTATTACCTAAAATGTATCAATTGAAAGTGTGGGTTCATAGCTCCAATCCAGATGTGTCGGTCATTACTGAGATGTGGTTAAGGAATAGTGTTATGAATACTGAATAATGTTAACCTTTATTGTTATAACCTTTTTCAGCAAGACATATCTTCCAAAGGTGGGGGAGTGGCAATCTTTACCAAGGATCCCCTTCAGTGCGCCAGTTGTCTCCACTAAGTCTGTCCCCCAAAAATGTAATTTGCTGGTTTTAAGCATTAAACTTCCAAATAGCTCTTTGTTGACTGTTGCTGGGTGCTATTGTCCTCCATCAGCACCGGCCTGTACTCCTGGCCCCTTACACTAAGTCTGAATTTTTCCTGCTAGGTGACCTAAACTGGGACATGCTTAAACCACCTGACCAAGTCCTAAAGCAATGGGACTCCCTAAATCTTTCTCAGATTATTACCAATCCCACAAGGTATGACTCCAAACACTCAGAAAAGGCTACTCTCCTCGATGTATCCTCACAAATAATCCTGATAGGTACCAGTCTGGTGTTTTCTTTAATGACCTTAGTGATCACTGTTTTACAGCCTGTGTTCGTAATGGCTGCTCAGTGAAACGACCTGTCCTGATTTGTCATAGACGCTTGCTAAAAAACTTTAATGAGCAAGCCTTCCTTCATGAACTGGCCTCTGTAAAATGATATAGAATCAGCTTGGACCTTTTAAAAAAAAACATGTCCAGTGGTATTTAAAAAAAACACGCTCCCATAAAGAAAATAAGAATTAAAAACAGGTTCAGCTAGGGATGCACGATATATCGGTGAACATATCAGAATCGGACGATATTAGCTAATAATGCGAACATCGGTATCGGCACGATGTCTAGTTTAACGGCGAAGTGAAAAAACGATGTCAAAGCTACCGTGCATACCTATATAACGTAGGTACAGGACGTAATGATGCCACGTAAAATTTTGCGCTACACGTGCAACACAGCATTCCTAACCTAGCCCACAATGTCTGCTGTGTGGATCGAGCAGTCATCAAGTCGAGCAATCATTTGAAAGAGTAAGAACATTTCAGTGAGACAACTCAAAGGTGAAATCCATTAAAGCCAAGATAATGGAATTCATTGCCCTTGACAATCAACCCTTCTCTGTCGTGGGTGATGTTGGCTTTCGCCGACTGGTCGAGCACCGGTACACACTACCAAGTGCGCTATTTTTCAGATGTTGCCCTACCGGAGTTACACAATAATAGCGTCACTTCTATTAGCTTCACGACATAACTACTATGGAATGCCGTTTGGGTCTTTGCATGTCAAAAAAGATACAGTAGCACTGTCAAAGCTGTACAAAAAGTCTGCAAACAAGCAAACACCGGCCACGAACAATCCGTTTACAATACTGCATTGGTAATAAAGCATCATTTGTTCCGACCGCAACTTCTGATACACATCAAATAGTGTTATTTGACATGTATCTTTTTTGACACGCAAAGACCCAAATGGTGTTCCATTGAAATCCTGGTTAAGAATGAAACGTGATTATGTTTTACTGGTAATGGGGACATATGTAGATGCCAACAAAATAACTTATTGGTCAGTGTGGTGTGTGTGTATGTCACGTTCCTGACCTGTTTTCTGTTGTTTTTTGTATGTGTTTGACGGTCAGGGCGTGAGTTTGGGTGGGTAGTCTATGTTATGTGTTTCTATGTTGGTTAAAGGGTGACCTGATATGGCTCTCAATTAGAGGCAGGTGGTTTTCATTTCCTCTGATTGAGAGCCATATTAAGGTAGGTGTTTTCACATTGATTGTTGTGGGTGGTTGTCTCCTGTGTCAGTGTATGTTACGCCACGCGGGACTGTTTCGGTTTTGTTTGTTCGTTCGTTTTATGTAGTCAGTTTTCCTGTTCTTGCGTTCTTCGTGTTTCATGTAAGTTCGTCGTCCAGGTCTGTCTACGTCGTTTGTTGTTTTGTAATTATTCAAGTGTTCGTCGTGTTTTCTGTTTTGTTGATTAAAAATCATGTCTTATCTCAACGCTGCATTTTGGTCTAATCCTTGCTACTCCTCTTCGGATGAGGAGAAGGAGGAAGCCCGTTACAGAACCCCGCACCAAACCCGGATCAAGCAGCGGGACCACGAACAGTGGTCCACGAAAAAAGGATTGCAGGATTTCTGGAGTTGGGAGGAAATCATAGAGGGAAAAGGACCCTGGGCTAAGGTGGGAGTGAATCGCCGCTTTGAGGAGGAGAAGGAGGCAGCCACAGCCCAAAACCGCAGATATGAAGGTACGCGGCTAGCAAGGAAGCCCGAGAAGAAACCCCAAAAATTTCTTGGGGGGGGGGGCTAAGAGGTAGTGGGCCAAGAGCAGGTAGGAGACCTGCGCCCACTTCTCAGGCTAACCGTGGAGAGCGGGAGTACGGGCAGACACCGTGTTACGCAGTAGAGCGCACGGTGTCTCCTGTACGCGTGCATAGCCCGGTGCGGGTTATTCCACCTCCCCGCACTGGTAGGGCTAGATTGAGCGTTGAGCCGGATGTCATGAAGCCGGTCCTACATATCTGGCCACCAGTACGCCTCCTCGGGCCGGCTTACATGGCACCAGCCTTACGCATGGTGTCCCCGGTTCGCCTACATAGCCCGGTGCGGGTTATTCCACCTCCCCGCACTGGTCGGGCGACGGGGAGTATTCAACCAGGTAAGGTTGGGCAGGCTCAATGCTCAAGGGAGCCAGTACGCCTGCACGGTCCGGTATTTCCGGCGCCACCTTCCCGCCCCAGCCTAGTACTACCAGTGCCTACACCACGCACCAGGCTTCCAGTGCGTTTCCAGAGCCCTGTTCCTCCTCCACGCACTCTCCCTATGGTGCGTGTCTCCAGCCCAGTGCCTCCAGTTCCGGCACCACGCACTAAGCCACCTGTGCGTCTCCAGAGCCCTGTACGCACTGTTCCTTCTCCCCGCACTCGCCCTGAGGTGCGTGCCCTCAGCCCGGTACCTCCAGTTCCGGTACCACGCACCAGGCCTATAGTGCGCTTCGAGAGGTCAGTGTGCCCTGTCCCTGCTCCCCGCACTAGCCTTGAAGTGCGTGTCTCCAGTCCGGTGCCTCCAGTTCCGGCACCACGCACCAGGCCTACAGTGCGCCTCATCCGGCCAGAACCATCCGTCTCCCCAGCGCCGTCTGAGCCATCCATCTCCCCAGCGCCGTCTGAGCCATCTGTCTGCCCAGCGCCGTCTGAGCCATCTGTCTGCCCAGCGCCGTCTGAGCCATCTGTCTGCCCAGCGCCGTCTGAGCCATCTGTCTGCCCAGCGCCGTCTGAGCCATCTGTCTGCCCAGCGCCGTCTGAGCCATCTGTCTGCCCAGCGCCGTCTGAGCCATCTGTCTGTCCAGCGCCGTCTGAGCCATCCGTCTGCCCAACGCCGTCTGAGCCATCCGTCTGCCCAGCGCCTTCTGAGCCATCCGTCTGCCCAGCGCCTTCTGAGCCATCCGTCTGCCCAGCGCCATTAGAGCCGCCCGTCTGTCCCGAGCCATTAGAGCCGCCCGTCTGTCAGGAGCCGCTAGAGCCGTCCGTCAGTCAGGAGCCGCCAGCCAGTCAGGAGCTGCCAGAGCCGCCAGCCAGTCAGGAGCTGCCAGAGCCGCCAGCCAGTCAGGAGCTGCCAGAGCCGCCAGCCAGTCAGGAGCTGCCAGAGCCGCCAGCCAGTCAGGAGCTGCCAGAGCCGCCAGCCAGTCAGGAGCTGCCAGAACCGCCAGCCAGTCAGGAGCTGCCAGAGCTGCCCTACAGTCATGAGCTGCCCTACAGTCATGAGCTGCCCTACAGTCATGAGCTGCCCTACAGTCATGAGCTGCCCTCCAGTCATGAGCTGCCCTCCAGTCATGAGCTGCCCTCCAGTCATGAGCTGCCCTCCAGTCATGAGCTGCCCTCCAGTCATGAGCTGCCCTACAGTCATGAGCTGCCACCCAGTCATGAGCTGCCACCCAGTCCGGAGCTGCCACCCAGTCCGGAGCTGCCACCCAGTCCGGAGCTGCCACCCAGTCCGGAGCTGCCATTAGTACAGAGTTGTCCCTGTCCGGAGCTACCTCTCTGTCCTGAGCTACCTCTCTGTCCTTAGCTACCTCTCTGTCCTGAGCTACCTCTCTGGCCTGAGCTACCTCTCGTTCCTGAGTTGTCTCCTCTATGTAGGAGGGGCCTTAGTGAAGGTTCCTGGACCATGGTCGGGGGCGAGGGTCGCCACTCAAAGGACGCTAAGGAGGGGGACAAAGACAGTGGTGGAGTGGTGTCCTCGTCCACCGCCGGAGCCGCCACCGCGGACAGATGCCCACCCAGACCCTCCCCTTGAGTTTTAGGGGTGCGCCCGGAGTTCGCACCTTGAGGGGGGGGTTCTGTCACGTTCCTGACCTGTTTTCTGTTGTTTTTGTATGTGTTTGACGGTCAGGGCGTGAGTTTGGGTGGGTAGTCTATGTTATGTGTTTCTATGTTGGTTAAAGGGTGACCTGATATGGCTCTCAATTAGAGGCAGGTGGTTTTCATTTCCTCTGATTGAGAGCCATATTAAGGTAGGTGTTTTCACATTGATTGTTGTGGGTGGTTGTCTCCTGTGTCAGTGTATGTTACGCCACGCGGGACTGTTTCGGTTTTGTTTGTTCGTTCGTTTTATGTAGTCAGTTTTCCTGTTCTTGCGTTCTTCGTGTTTCATGTAAGTTCGTCATCCAGGTCTGTCTACGTCGTTTGTTGTTTTGTAATTATTCAAGTGTTCGTCGTGTTTTCTGTTTTGTTGATTAAAAATCATGTCTTATCTCAACGCTGCATTTTGGTCTAATCCTTGCTACTCCTCTTCGGATGAGGAGAAGGAGGAAGCCCGTTACAGAACCCCGCACCAAACCCGGATCAAGCAGCGGGACCACGAACAGTGGTCCACGAAAAAAGGATTGCAGGATTTCTGGAGTTGGGAGGAAATCATAGAGGGAAAAGGACCCTGGGCTAAGGTGGGAGTGAATCGCCGCTTTGAGGAGGAGAAGGAGGCAGCCACAGCCCAAAACCGCAGATATGAAGGTACGCGGCTAGCAAGGAAGCCCGAGAAGAAACCCCAAAAATTTCTTGGGGGGGGGGCTAAGAGGTAGTGGGCCAAGGGCAGGTAGGAGACCTGCGCCCACTTCTCAGGCTAACCGTGGAGAGCGGGAGTACGGGCAGACACCGTGTTACGCAGTAGAGCGCACGGTGTCTCCTGTACGCGTGCATAGCCCGGTGCGGGTTATTCCACCTCCCCGCACTGGTAGGGCTAGATTGAGCGTTGAGCCGGATGTCATGAAGCCGGTCCTACATATCTGGCCACCAGTACGCCTCCTCGGGCCGGCTTACATGGCACCAGCCTTACGCATGGTGTCCCCGGTTCGCCTACATAGCCCGGTGCGGGTTATTCCACCTCCCCGCACTGGTCGGGCGACGGGGAGTATTCAACCAGGTAAGGTTGGGCAGGCTCAATGCTCAAGGGAGCCAGTACGCCTGCACGGTCCGGTATTTCCGGCGCCACCTTCCCGCCCCAGCCTAGTACTACCAGTGCCTACACCACGCACCAGGCTTCCAGTGCGTTTCCAGAGCCCTGTTCCTCCTCCACGCACTCTCCCTATGGTGCGTGTCTCCAGCCCAGTGCCTCCAGTTCCGGCACCACGCACTAAGCCACCTGTGCGTCTCCAGAGCCCTGTACGCACTGTTCCTTCTCCCCGCACTCGCCCTGAGGTGCGTGCCCTCAGCCCGGTACCTCCAGTTCCGGTACCACGCACCAGGCCTATAGTGCGCTTCGAGAGGTCAGTGTGCCCTGTCCCTGCTCCCCGCACTAGCCTTGAAGTGCGTGTCTCCAGTCCGGTGCCTCCAGTTCCGGCACCACGCACCAGGCCTACAGTGCGCCTCATCCGGCCAGAACCATCCGTCTCCCCAGCGCCGTCTGAGCCATCCATCTCCCCAGCGCCGTCTGAGCCATCTGTCTGCCCAGCGCCGTCTGAGCCATCTGTCTGCCCAGCGCCGTCTGAGCCATCTGTCTGCCCAGCGCCGTCTGAGCCATCTGTCTGCCCAGCGCCGTCTGAGCCATCTGTCTGCCCAGCGCCGTCTGAGCCATCTGTCTGCCCAGCGCCGTCTGAGCCATCTGTCTGTCCAGCGCCGTCTGAGCCATCCGTCTGCCCAACGCCGTCTGAGCCATCCGTCTGCCCAGCGCCTTCTGAGCCATCCGTCTGCCCAGCGCCTTCTGAGCCATCCGTCTGCCCAGCGCCATTAGAGCCGCCCGTCTGTCCCGAGCCATTAGAGCCGCCCGTCTGTCAGGAGCCGCTAGAGCCGTCCGTCAGTCAGGAGCCGCCAGCCAGTCAGGAGCTGCCAGAGCCGCCAGCCAGTCAGGAGCTGCCAGAGCCGCCAGCCAGTCAGGAGCTGCCAGAGCCGCCAGCCAGTCAGGAGCTGCCAGAGCCGCCAGCCAGTCAGGAGCTGCCAGAGCCGCCAGCCAGTCAGGAGCTGCCAGAACCGCCAGCCAGTCAGGAGCTGCCAGAGCTGCCCTACAGTCATGAGCTGCCCTACAGTCATGAGCTGCCCTACAGTCATGAGCTGCCCTACAGTCATGAGCTGCCCTACAGTCATGAGCTGCCCTCCAGTCATGAGCTGCCCTCCAGTCATGAGCTGCCCTCCAGTCATGAGCTGCCCTCCAGTCATGAGCTGCCCTCCAGTCATGAGCTGCCCTACAGTCATGAGCTGCCACCCAGTCATGAGCTGCCACCCAGTCCGGAGCTGCCACCCAGTCCGGAGCTGCCACCCAGTCCGGAGCTGCCACCCAGTCCGGAGCTGCCATTAGTACAGAGTTGTCCCTGTCCGGAGCTACCTCTCTGTCCTGAGCTACCTCTCTGTCCTTAGCTACCTCTCTGTCCTGAGCTACCTCTCTGGCCTGAGCTACCTCTCGTTCCTGAGTTGTCTCCTCTATGTAGGAGGGGCCTTAGTGAAGGTTCCTGGACCATGGTCGGGGGCGAGGGTCGCCACTCAAAGGACGCTAAGGAGGGGGACAAAGACAGTGGTGGAGTGGTGTCCTCGTCCACCGCCGGAGCCGCCACCGCGGACAGATGCCCACCCAGACCCTCCCCTTGAGTTTTAGGGGTGCGCCCGGAGTTCGCACCTTGAGGGGGGGGTTCTGTCACGTTCCTGACCTGTTTTCTGTTGTTTTTGTATGTGTTTGACGGTCAGGGCGTGAGTTTGGGTGGGTAGTCTATGTTATGTGTTTCTATGTTGGTTAAAGGGTGACCTGATATGGCTCTCAATTAGAGGCAGGTGGTTTTCATTTCCTCTGATTGAGAGCCATATTAAGGTAGGTGTTTTCACATTGATTGTTGTGGGTGGTTGTCTCCTGTGTCAGTGTATGTTACGCCACGCGGGACTGTTTCGGTTTTGTTTGTTCGTTCGTTTTATGTAGTCAGTTTTCCTGTTCTTGCGTTCTTCGTGTTTCATGTAAGTTCGTCATCCAGGTCTGTCTACGTCGTTTGTTGTTTTGTAATTATTCAAGTGTTCGTCGTGTTTTCTGTTTTGTTGATTAAAAATCATGTCTTATCTCAACGCTGCATTTTGGTCTAATCCTTGCTACTCCTCTTCGGATGAGGAGAAGGAGGAAGCCCGTTACAGAACCCCGCACCAAACCCGGATCAAGCAGCGGGACCACGAACAGTGGTCCACGAAAAAAGGATTGCAGGATTTCTGGAGTTGGGAGGAAATCATAGAGGGAAAAGGACCCTGGGCTAAGGTGGGAGTGAATCGCCGCTTTGAGGAGGAGAAGGAGGCAGCCACAGCCCAAAACCGCAGATATGAAGGTACGCGGCTAGCAAGGAAGCCCGAGAAGAAACCCCAAAAATTTCTTGGGGGGGGGGCTAAGAGGTAGTGGGCCAAGGGCAGGTAGGAGACCTGCGCCCACTTCTCAGGCTAACCGTGGAGAGCGGGAGTACGGGCAGACACCGTGTTACGCAGTAGAGCGCACGGTGTCTCCTGTACGCGTGCATAGCCCGGTGCGGGTTATTCCACCTCCCCGCACTGGTAGGGCTAGATTGAGCGTTGAGCCGGATGTCATGAAGCCGGTCCTACATATCTGGCCACCAGTACGCCTCCTCGGGCCGGCTTACATGGCACCAGCCTTACGCATGGTGTCCCCGGTTCGCCTACATAGCCCGGTGCGGGTTATTCCACCTCCCCGCACTGGTCGGGCGACGGGGAGTATTCAACCAGGTAAGGTTGGGCAGGCTCAATGCTCAAGGGAGCCAGTACGCCTGCACGGTCCGGTATTTCCGGCGCCACCTTCCCGCCCCAGCCTAGTACTACCAGTGCCTACACCACGCACCAGGCTTCCAGTGCGTTTCCAGAGCCCTGTTCCTCCTCCACGCACTCTCCCTATGGTGCGTGTCTCCAGCCCAGTGCCTCCAGTTCCGGCACCACGCACTAAGCCACCTGTGCGTCTCCAGAGCCCTGTACGCACTGTTCCTTCTCCCCGCACTCGCCCTGAGGTGCGTGCCCTCAGCCCGGTACCTCCAGTTCCGGTACCACGCACCAGGCCTATAGTGCGCTTCGAGAGGTCAGTGTGCCCTGTCCCTGCTCCCCGCACTAGCCTTGAAGTGCGTGTCTCCAGTCCGGTGCCTCCAGTTCCGGCACCACGCACCAGGCCTACAGTGCGCCTCATCCGGCCAGAACCATCCGTCTCCCCAGCGCCGTCTGAGCCATCCATCTCCCCAGCGCCGTCTGAGCCATCTGTCTGCCCAGCGCCGTCTGAGCCATCTGTCTGCCCAGCGCCGTCTGAGCCATCTGTCTGCCCAGCGCCGTCTGAGCCATCTGTCTGCCCAGCGCCGTCTGAGCCATCTGTCTGCCCAGCGCCGTCTGAGCCATCTGTCTGCCCAGCGCCGTCTGAGCCATCTGTCTGTCCAGCGCCGTCTGAGCCATCCGTCTGCCCAACGCCGTCTGAGCCATCCGTCTGCCCAGCGCCTTCTGAGCCATCCGTCTGCCCAGCGCCTTCTGAGCCATCCGTCTGCCCAGCGCCATTAGAGCCGCCCGTCTGTCCCGAGCCATTAGAGCCGCCCGTCTGTCAGGAGCCGCTAGAGCCGTCCGTCAGTCAGGAGCCGCCAGCCAGTCAGGAGCTGCCAGAGCCGCCAGCCAGTCAGGAGCTGCCAGAGCCGCCAGCCAGTCAGGAGCTGCCAGAGCCGCCAGCCAGTCAGGAGCTGCCAGAGCCGCCAGCCAGTCAGGAGCTGCCAGAGCCGCCAGCCAGTCAGGAGCTGCCAGAACCGCCAGCCAGTCAGGAGCTGCCAGAGCTGCCCTACAGTCATGAGCTGCCCTACAGTCATGAGCTGCCCTACAGTCATGAGCTGCCCTCCAGTCATGAGCTGCCCTCCAGTCATGAGCTGCCCTCCAGTCATGAGCTGCCCTCCAGTCATGAGCTGCCCTACAGTCATGAGCTGCCACCCAGTCATGAGCTGCCACCCAGTCCGGAGCTGCCACCCAGTCCGGAGCTGCCACCCAGTCCGGAGCTGCCATTAGTACAGAGTTGTCCCTCTGTCCGGAGCTACCTCTCTGTCCTGAGCTACCTCTCTGTCCTTAGCTACCTCTCTGTCCTGAGCTACCTCTCTGGCCTGAGCTACCTCTCGTTCCTGAGTTGTCTCCTCTATGTAGGAGGGGCCTTAGTGAAGGTTCCTGGACCATGGTCGGGGGCGAGGGTCGCCACTCAAAGGACGCTAAGGAGGGGGACAAAGACAGTGGTGGAGTGGTGTCCTCGTCCACCGCCGGAGCCGCCACCGCGGACAGATGCCCACCCAGACCCTCCCCTTGAGTTTTAGGGGTGCGCCCGGAGTTCGCACCTTGAGGGGGGGGTTCTGTCACGTTCCTGACCTGTTTTCTGTTGTTTTTGTATGTGTTTGACGGTCAGGGCGTGAGTTTGGGTGGGTAGTCTATGTTATGTGTTTCTATGTTGGTTAAAGGGTGACCTGATATGGCTCTCAATTAGAGGCAGGTGGTTTTCATTTCCTCTGATTGAGAGCCATATTAAGGTAGGTGTTTTCACATTGATTGTTGTGGGTGGTTGTCTCCTGTGTCAGTGTATGTTACGCCACGCGGGACTGTTTCGGTTTTGTTTGTTCGTTCGTTTTATGTAGTCAGTTTTCCTGTTCTTGCGTTCTTCGTGTTTCATGTAAGTTCGTCATCCAGGTCTGTCTACGTCGTTTGTTGTTTTGTAATTATTCAAGTGTTCGTCGTGTTTTCTGTTTTGTTGATTAAAAATCATGTCTTATCTCAACGCTGCATTTTGGTCTAATCCTTGCTACTCCTCTTCGGATGAGGAGAAGGAGGAAGCCCGTTACAGTGTAACCTTTATTTAACTAGGCAAGTCAGTTAAGAAGAAATTCTTATTTACAATGACGGCCCGGACGACGCTGGGTTAATTGTGCGCCGCCCTATGGGACTCCCAATAAATAAAATAATGACAAAGCAAAAACAGATTCATAGAAATTTTTGCAAATGTATTAAAATACTGAAATATTACATTTACATAAGTTTTCAGACACTTTACTCAGTACTTTGTTGAAGCAACTTTGGCAGTGGTTACAGCCTCAACTATTCTTAGGTATGACACTACAAGATTGGCTTCTCCCATTGTTCTCTGCAGATCCTGTCAAGCTCTGTCAGGTTGGATGGGGAGCGTCGCTGCACAGCTATTTTCATGTCTCTCCAGAGATGTTCGATCTGGTTCAAGTCCAGGCTCTGGCTGGGCCACTTAAGGACATTCAGAGACTTGTCCCCAAGCCATTCCTGCGTATTCTTGGCTGTATGCTTAGGGTCATTGTCCTGTTGGAAGGTGAACCTTTGCCCCAGTCTGAGGTTCAGAGCGCTCTGAAGCAGGTTTTCATCAAGGATCTCTCTGTACTTTGCTCTGTTCATCTTTCCCTCGATCCTGACTAGTCTCCCAGTCCCTGCTGCTGAAAAACATCCCCATATCATGCTGCCACCACATTGCTTCACCATAGGGATGGTGCCAGCTTTCCTCCAGACGTGACGCTTGGCATTCAGGCCAAAGACTTCAATCTTGGTTTCAACAGACTTGATTCTTATGGTCAGAGAGTCCTTTAGGTGCCTTTTGGCAAACTCCAAGCGGGCTGTCATGTGCTTTTTACTGAGGACTAGCTTCCGTCTGGCCACTCTACCATAAAGGCCTGATTGGTGGAGTTCTGCAGAGATGGTTGTCCTTCTGAAAGGTTCTCCCATCTCCACAGACACACTCTGGAGCACTGTCAGATTGACCATCAGGTTCTTGGTCACCTCCCTGACCAAGGCCCTTCTCCCCTGATTGCTCTGTTTGGCCGGGCGGCCAGCTCTAAGAAGAGTCTTGGTGTTTCCAAACTTCTTACATTCAAGAATGATGGAGGCCACTGTGTTTTTGGGGACCTTCAATGCTGCATACACTTTTTGGTACCCTTCCCCAGATCTGTGCCTTGAAACAATTCTGTCTCGGAGCTCTAAGGACAATTCCTTCGACCTCATGGCTTGGTTTTTGCTCTGATCATGCACTGTCAACTGTGGACCTTATATAGACAGATGTGTGCCTTTCCAAATCATGTCCAATCAATTGAATTCACCACAGGTATACTCCAATCAAGTTGTAGAAACATCTCAAGGATGATCAACGGAAACAAGATGCACCTTATGTAAATAAGGTATTTCATTTTTATATTTTTATAAATTTGCTAAATTTTCTATAAAACTGTTTTCACTTTGTCATTATGGGGTATTGTGTGTAGATTGCAGAGATTTTTTTTAATGCGTTTTAGAATTGGGTTGTAATGTAACAAAATGTGGAAAAGGTCTTTCCAAATTAGGAAAAAATACTTTCCAAATTAACTCTGTGAGTGCATGTGTGTGTATGTGTGTATCACTGCAAACTCCTACAGCACATGTGTAGGAGAGAAATAGGGAAATGGCTGTATTTTAGGTGGGAGTGGGGGTTGCTTGGGTAACTTGTGTCCTATCCCCATTTATTTTAGGTCAGTTTCTGGGAGAGACAGATTAGACTAAACACAACAGCACAAGATAAACACTGGGACAGGACTGGGCTAGAAAAACACAGCAGCATGATCTCCTCTCCTCTCCTCCACTCCCCGTCTCTCTTCTCCTCCCTTCCCTTCCCTTCCCTCACCACTACTTGCCTCCCATCTCTCCTCCCCTCCCCACTCCTCTCCTCCCTTCCCTCTCCTTCCTTCTCCTCCCTTTACCACTCCTCTCCTCCCGTCCCTCTCCTCCACTCACTACTCCTCCATTCCTTTCTCCTCCACTCACCACCCTTCTCCTTCCTTCCCTCTCCTCCCTTCCCTCTCTTCCACTCACCACTCCTATCCTTCCTTCCCTCTCCTCCCTTCCCTCGCCTCCACTCACCACTCCTCTCCTCCTTTCCCTCTCCTCCACTCACCACTGTCGTCCTCCCTTCCCTCTCCTCTCCTCCCTCCTCCACTCACCACTTCTCTCCTTCCTGCCTTCCCCTCTCTCCTCTCCACACTCCCACAGTCACACAGTGTATGGGAGTGGAGGTTTAAAACTGATGGATTGGAATGTTCTGTAATAAGGAAGTCTCTTTTTACAGGATTCTAATCTGACAGATTTATGAAAATTGACTTTATACTGATATATGATGTCAACACACATTTTGCCCATGTATTCAATGCAAAAAGAATGCCGCTTTAGAATGTGTGTGTGTGTGTGTGCATTCACATGAGTAGGGTTGCAAAGCTACCGAAAATTTCGGGAATTTGGGTAATTAACAGAAAATTTATGGCAATCTATTGTAACTTAGATATCTATTGTAACATATATACAGTACCAGTCTAAATTTTGGACACACCTACTCATTCAAGGGTTTTTCTTTATTTTTACTATTTTCTACATTGTAGAATAATAGTGATGACATCAAACCATGTAATAACACATATGGAATCATGTAGTAACCAATGGTGTGATGGTGCTTTGCTGGTGACATTGTCAGTGATTTATTTAGAATTCAAGGTACACTTAACCAGCATTGCTACCACAGTATTCTGCAACGATACGCCTTCCCGTCTGGTTTGCGCTTAGTGGGACTATCATTTATTTTTCAACAGGACAATGACCCAACACACCTCCAGGCTGTGTAAGGGCTATTTGACCAAGAGGGAAAGTGATGGAGTGCTACATCAGACGACCTGGCCTCCACAATCACCTGACCTCAACCCAATTGAGATGGTTTGGGATGAGTTGTACCGCAGAGTGAAGGAAAAGCTGCCAACAAGTGCTCAGCATATGTGAGAACTCCTTCAAGACTATTGGAAAAGCATTCCATGTGAAGCTGGTTGAGAGAATACCAAGAGTGTATAAAGCTGTCGTCAAGGCAAAGGGTGGCTGTATGCATCTGTGTGTGCATCTCTCTGAGTGTGTGTGTATCTCTCTGCGTTAGCCTGTGTGTACTCACGATGATGCCGGCAGTCCAGGGGTTGAGCAGAAAGAGGGCACAGACGAGGAAGGTGCAGGCTAGCACCACGCTGATGGAGAGCAGCAGCCAGTGTCTGAGGCCTACGTACTGCTCCCAGAAGAGGAAGGGGTAGCCGTTGGGGTAGCTGGGTAGGCCCTGGCGGCTGTAGTTACTGCAGATGGCTCGCACCGACTCGATGGCCTCCACAAACTGGGGGGTCTCGCGGAGCCCGTTGAGGTAGAATGGAAACTGTGCATATTCGATGGGCTCGGCAGCAGGAACTAGACAGAGAGAGGGGGGTAGATGTTTTGAAAAGGTGCAGGTATGGTAGAGTTCAAACAAGTACACCAGGTCTCAGCACCAACTCACTTTGCCTCACTACACAAATTAATATTAGGACTGGCTGGTGGGCAGAGCTGGAACGTGGTCCCATGAGCCTTGGTAGGGACTGACATGTCATATACTGTATGTGTGCGTGTAAGAGTGCGTGTGTGTGTGGGTGGGGGGGATCCATTCTCTCCAGTCTCAGCCTAGTGACGGGCTAATGACAGCAGAGTATCAGGCCTGAAGTTGATACTCTGTAATTACAACCTGAATCATCACCATTACCTATCTCTCTCTCACACACACAACGTTTGGTTTGTTATGACTATTGCAACATTGCCAAGACACATGTTCTAAACTTACGTCATTCTCCCCATGTCATGTCATATGCCCTCTGCTTCCTTATACCCACAACACCACTTTATAAAAATGTTACACCCACCTCACCACACTATAATATACACTGCTCAAAAAAATAAAGGGAACACTAAAATAACACATCCTAGATCTGAATGAATGAAATATTCTTATTAAATACTTTTTTCTTTACATAGTTGAATGTGCTGACAACAAAATCACACAAAAATTATCAATGGAAATCAAATTTATCAACCCATGGAGGTCTGGATTTGGAGTCACACTCAAAATTAAAGTGGAAAACCACACTACAGGCTGATCCAACTATGATGTAATGTCCTTAAAACAAGTCAAAATGAGGCTCAGTAGTGTGTGTGGCCTCCACGTGCCTGTATGACCTCCCTACAACGCCTGGGCATGCTCCTGATGAGGTGGCGGATGGTCTCCTGAGGGATCTCCTCCCAGACCTGGACTAAAGCATCCGCCAACTCCTGGACAGTCTGTGGTGCAACGTGGCGTTGGTGGATGGAGCGAGACATGATGTCCCAGATGTGCTCAATTGGATTCAGGTCTGGGGAACGGGCGGGCCAGTCCATAGCATCAATGCCTTCCTCTTGTAGGAACTGCTGACACACTCCAGCCACATGAGGTCTAGCATTGTCTTGCATTAGGAGGAACCCAGGGCCAACCGCACCAGCATATGGTCTCACAAGGGGTCTGAGGATCTCATCTCGGTACCTAATGGCAGTCAGGCTACCTCTGGCGAGCACATGGAGGTGGCTGTGCGGCCCCCCAAAGAAATGCCACCCCACACCATGACTGACCCACCGCCAAACCGGTCATGCTGGAGGATGTTGCAGGCAGCAGAACGTTCTCCACGGCGTCTCCAGACTCTGTCACGTCTGTCACATGTGCTCAGTGTGAACCTGATTTCATCTGTGAAGAGCACAGGGCGCCAGTGGCGAATTTGCCAATCTTGGTGTTCCCTGGCAAATGCCAAACGTCCTGCACGGTGTTGGGCTGTAAGCACAACCCCCACCTGTGGACGTCGGGCCCTCATACCACCCTCATGGAGTCTGTTTCTGACCGTTTGAGCAGACACATGCACATTTGTGGCCTGCTGGAGGTCATTTTGCAGGGCTCTGGCAGTGCTCCTCCTGCTCCTCCTTGCACAAAGGCGGAGGTAGCGGTCCTGCTGCCGAGTTGTTGCCCTCCTACGGCCTCCTTCACGTCTCCTGATGTACTGGCCTGTCTCCTGGTAGCGCCTCCATGCTCTGGACACTACGCTGACAGACACAGCAAACCTTCTTGCCACAGCTCGCATTGATGTGCCATCCTGGATGAGCTGCACTACCTGAGCCAGCATTCAAAAGTGACCAATACATCAGCCAGGAAGCATAGGAACTGAGAAGTGGTCTGTGGTCACCACCTGCAGAACCACTCCTTTATTGGGGGTGTCTTGCTAATTGCCTATAATTTCCACCTTTTGTCTATTCCATTTGCACAACGGCATGTGAAATTTATTGTCAATCAGTGTTGCTTCCTAAGTGGACAGTTTGATTTCACAGAAGTGTGATTGACTTGGAGTTACATTGTGTTGTTTAAGTGTTCCCTTTATTTTTTTGAGCAGTGTATTATACCCACCACACCCCAATTTAATATCTTATACTCACCACACTATAATATATTATCCCGACCACACCCCACTTTAATATCTTATACCCACCACACTATAATATATTATACCGACCGCACCCCACTTTAATATATTATACCCACCACACTATAATATATTATACCGACCACCCCCCACTGAAATATCTTATACCCACCTCACCCCACTTTAAAATCTTATACCCACCTCACTATAATATATTATACCGACCACCCCCACTGAAATATCTTATACCCACCTCACCCCACATTAAAATCTTATACCCACCTCACTATAATATATTATACTGACCACCCCCCACTATAATATCTTATATCGACCACACCCCACTATAATATCTTATACCCACCACACTATAATATCTTATACCCACCACACCCCACTGAAAAATCTTTTACCCACCTCACCCCACTGTAATATCTTATACCCACCTCACCGATATTTATTATACCCACCTCACCCCACTTTAATATCTTATATCCACCACACCCCACTGAAATATCTTATACCCACCTCACCCCACTTTAATATCTTATACCCACCACACCCCCACTATAATATCTTATATCGACCACACCCCACTATAATATCTTATACCCACCACACTATAATATCTTATACCCACCACACCCCACTGAAAAATCTTTTACCCACCTCACCCCACTGTAATATCTTATACCCACCTCACTATAATGTATTATACCCACCTCACCCCACTTTAATATCTTATATCCACCACACCCCACTGAAATATCTTATACCCACCTCACCCCACTTTAATATCTTATACCCACCACACCCCCACTATAATATCTCATACCCACCCCACTATAATAGCTTATACCCACCACAACCCCCCCTATAATAACTTATACCCACCACAACCCCCACTATAATAACTTTTACCCACCTCACCCCACTATAATATCTTATAACCACCTCACCCCACTATAATTTCTTATACCCACAACACCCCGACTATAATACCTTATACCCACCACACCCCCACTATAATACCTTATACCCACCACACCCCCACTATAATACCTTATACCCACCACACCCCCACTATAATACCTTATACCCACCACACCCCACTATAACATCTTATACCCACCTCACCCCACTATAATATATTATACCCACAACACCCCACTATAATATCTTATACCCACCAACCCCCCAATATAATACTTATACCCACCACACTATAATATGTTATACCCACCACACTATAATATATTATACCCACCACACTATAATATCGTATACCCACCTCACCCCACTATAATATCTTATACCCACCACACCCCACTATAATATCTTATACCCACCAACCCCCCAATATAATACTTATACCCACCACACTATAATATGTTATACCCACCACACTATAATATCTTATACCCACCACACTATAATATGTTATACCCAACACACTATAATATCTTATACCCAACACACCCCACTATAATATCTTATACCCACCACACCCCACTATAATATCTTATACCCACCACACTATAATATCTTATATCCACCACACCCCACTATAATATCTTATACCCACCACACCCCACTATAATATCTTATATCCACCACATCCCACTATAATATCTTATATCCACCACACCTCACTATGATATCTTATATCCACCCCACTATAATATCTTATATCTACCACACCCCACTATAATATCTTATATCCACCACACCCCACTATAATATCTTATAACCACCACACCTCACTATAATATCTTATATCCACCCCACTATAATATCTTATATCCACCACACTATAATATCTTATATCCACCACACCCCACTATAATATCTTATACCCACCACACCCCACTATAATATCTTATACCCACCACACCACACTATAATATCTTATATCCACCCCACTATAATATCTTATATCCACCACACTCCACTGTAATATCTTATATCCACCACACTATAATATCGTATATCCATCACACCCCACTGTAATATCTTATACCCACTACACCCCACTATAATATCTTATATCCACCACACCCCACTATAATATCTTATATCCACCCCACTATAATATCTTATACCCACCACACCACACTATAATATCTTATATCCACCCCACTATAATATCTTATATCCACCACACCCCACTATAATATCTTATATCCACCCCACTATAATATCTTATACCCACCACACCCCACTATAATATCTTATATCCACCACACCACACTATAATATCTTATATCCACCCCACTATAATATCTTATATCCACCACACCCCACTGTAATATCTTATATCCACCACACTATAATATCTTATATCTACCACACCCCACTATAATATCTTATATCCACTACACCCCACTATAATATCTTATATCCACCACACTATAATATCTTATACCCACCACACCCCACTATAATATCTTATACCCATCACACCCTACTATAATATCTTATATCCACCACACTATAATATCTTATATCCACCACACCCCACTGTAATATCTTATATCCACCACACTATAATATCTTATATCTACCACACCCCACTATAATATCTTATACCCAACACCCCACTATAATATCTTATACCCACCACACCTCACTATAATATCTTATATCCACCCCACTATAATATCTTATATCCACCACACTATAATATCTTATATCCACCACACTATAATATCTTATATCCACCACACCCCACTATAATATATTATATCCACCACACTATAATATCTTATATCCACCACACCCCACTATAATATCTTATACCCACCACACCTCACTATAATATCTTATATCCACCCCACTATAATATCTTATATCCACCACACTATAATATCTTATATCCACCACACCCCACTATAATATCTTATATACACCACACCCCACTATAATATCTTATATCCACCCCACTATAATATCTTATATCCACCACACCCCACTATAATATCTTATATGCACCACACCCCACTATAATATCTTATACCCACCACACCCCACTATAATATCTTATATCCACCACACCCCACTATAATATCTTATATCCACCACACCCCACTATAATATCTTATACCCACCACACCCCACTATAATATCTTATATCCACCACACCCCACTGTAATATCTTATACCCACCACACTATAATATCTTATATCCACCACACCCCACTGTAATATCTTATACCCACCACACTATAATATCTTATATCCACCACACCCCACTATAATATCTTATATCCACCACACCCCACTATAATATCTTATATCCACCACACCCCACTATAATATCTTATATCCACCACACCCCACTATAATATCTTATACCCACCACACTATAATATCTTATATCCACCACACCCCACTATAATATCTTATACCCACCACACCCCACTATAATATCTTATATCCACCACACCCCACTATAATATCTTATACCCACCACACCCCACTATAATATCTTATATCCACCACACCCCACTATAATATCTTATACCCACCACACCCCACTATAATATCTTATATCCACCACACCCCACTATAATATCTTATATCCACCACACCCCACTATAATATCTTATACCCACCACACCCCACTATAATATCTTATATCCACCACACTATAATATATTATACCCACCACACCCCACTATAATATCTTATATCCACCACACCCCACTATAATATCTTATACCCACCACACCCCACTATAATATCTTATACCCACCACACCCCACTATAATATCTTATACCCACCACACTATAATATCTTATACCCACCACACCCCACTATAATATCTTATATCCACCACACCCCACTATAATATCTTATATCCACCACACTATAATATCTTATATCCACCACACCCCACTATAATATCTTATATCCACCCCACTATAATATCTTATATCCACCACACTATAATATCTTATATCCACCACACTATAATATCTTATATCCACCACACCCCACTATAATATCTTATACCCACCACACCCCACTATACTATCTTATATCCACCACACCCCACTATAATATCTTATACCTACCACACCCCACTATAATATCTTATATCCACCACACCCCACTATAATATCTTATACCCACCACACCCCACTATAATATCTTATATCCACCACACCCCACTATAATATCTTATATCCACCACAATATAATATCTTATACCCACCACACCCCACTATAATATCATATATCCACCACACCCCACTATAATATCTTATACCCACCACACCCCACTATAATATCTTATACCCACCACACTATAATATCTTATACCCACCACACCCCACTATAATATCTTATATCCACCACACCCCACTATAATATCTTATATCCACCACACTATATAATATCTTATATCCACCACACCCCACTATAATATCTTATATACACCACACCCCACTATAATATCTTATATCCACCCCACTATAATATCTTATATCCACCACACCCCACTATAATATCTTATATGCACCACACCCCACTATAATATCTTATACCCACCACACCCCACTATAATATCTTATACCCACCACACCCCACTATAATATCTTATATCCACCACACCCCACTATAATATCTTATACCCACCACACCCCACTATAATATCTTATATCCACCACACCCCACTATAATATCTTATACCCACCACACCCCACTATAATATCTTATATCCACCACACCCCACTATAATATCTTATATCCACCACACCCCACTATAATATCTTATACCCACCACACCCCACTATAATATCTTATATCCACCACACTATAATATATTATACCCACCACACCCCACTATAATATCTTATATCCACCACACCCCACTATAATATCTTATACCCACCACACCCCACTATAATATCTTATACCCACCACACCCCACTATAATATCTTATACCCACCACACTATAATATCTTATACCCACCACACCCCACTATAATATCTTATATCCACCACACCCCACTATAATATCTTATATCCACCACACTATAATATCTTATATCCACCACACCCCACTATAATATCTTATATCCACCCCACTATAATATCTTATATCCACCACACTATAATATCTTATATCCACCACACCCCACTATAATATCTTATACCCACCACACCCCACTATACTATCTTATATCCACCACACCCCACTATAATATCTTATACCTACCACACCCCACTATAATATCTTATATCCACCACACCCCACTATATATCTTATACCCACCACACCCCACTATAATATCTTATATCCACCACACCCCACTATAATATCTTATATCCACCACAATATAATATCATATACCCACCACACCCCACTATAATATCATATATCCACCACACCCCACTATAATATCTTATACCCACCACACCCCACTATAATATCTTATACCCACCACACTATAATATCTTATACCCACCCACACCCCACTATAATATCTTATATCCACCACACCCCACTATAATATCTTATATCCACCACACTATATAATATCTTATATCCACCACACCCCACTATAATATCTTATATACACCACACCCCACTATAATATCTTATATCCACCCCACTATAATATCTTATATCCACCACACCCCACTATAATATCTTATATGCACCACACCCCACTATAATATCTTATACCCACCACACCCCACTATAATATCTTATATCCACCACACCCCACTATAATATCTTATATCCACCACACCCCACTATAATATCTTATACCCACCACACCCCACTATAATATCTTATATCCACCACACCCCACTGTAATATCTTATACCCACCACACTATAATATCTTATATCCACCACACCCCACTGTAATATCTTATACCCACCACACTATAATATCTTATATCCACCACACCCCACTATAATATCTTATATCCACCACACCCCACTATAATATCTTATATCCACCACACCCCACTATAATATCTTATATCCACCACACCCCACTATAATATCTTATACCCACCACACTATAATATCTTATATCCACCACACCCCACTACAATATCATATATACCCACCACACCCCACTTTAATATCTTATATCCACCACACCCCACTATAATATCTTATACCCACCACACCCCACTATAATATCTTATATCCACCACACCCCACTATAATATCTTATACCCACCACACCCCACTATAATATCTTATATCCACCACACCCCACTATAATATCTTATATCCACCACACCCCACTATAATATCTTATACCCACCACACCCCACTATAGTATCTTATATCCACCACACTATAATATCTTATACCCACCACACCCCACTATAATATCTTATATCCACCACACCCCACTATAATATCTTATACCCACCACACCCCACTATAATATCTTATACCCACCACACCCCACTATAATATCTTATACCCACCACACTATAATATCTTATACCCACCACACCCCACTATAATATCTTATATCCACCACACCCCACTATAATATCTTATATCCACCACACTATAATATCTTATATCCACCACACCCCACTATAATATCTTATATCCACCCCACTATAATATCTTATATCCACCACACTATAATATCTTATATCCACCACACTATAATATCTTATATCCACCACACCCCACTATAATATCTTATACCCACCACACCCCACTATACTATCTTATATCCACCACACCCCACTATAATATCTTATACCTACCACACCCCACTATAATATCTTATATCCACCACACCCCACTATAATATCTTATACCCACCACACCCCACTATAATATCTTATATCCACCACACCCCACTATAATATCTTATATCCACCACAATATAATATCTTATACCCACCACACCCCACTATAATATCATATATCCACCACACCCCACTATAACATCTTATATCCACCACACTATAATATCTTATATCCACCACACCCCACTATAATATCTTATATCCACCCCACTATAATATCTTATACCCACCACACCCCACTATAATATCATATATCCACCACACCCCACTATAATATCTTATATCCACCACACCCCACTATAACATCTTATATCCACCACACTATAATATCTTATATCCACCACACTATAATATCTTATATCCACCACACCCCACTATAATATCTTATATCCACCACACCCCACTATAATATCTTATAGCCACCACACCCCACTATAATATCTTATATCCACCACACCCCACTATAATATCTTATATCCACCACACCCCACTATAATATCTTATACCCACCACACTATAATATCTTATAGCCACCACACCCCACTATAATATCTTATATCCACCACACCCCACTATAATATCTTATATCCACCACACCCCACTATAATATATTTTATCCACCACACTATAATATCTTATATCCACCACACCCCACTATAATATCTTATATCCACCACACTATAATATCTTATACCCACCACACCCCACTATAATATCTTATATCCACCACACTATAATATCTTATATCCACCACACCCCACTATAATATCTTATATCCACCACACCCCACTATAATATCTTATATCCACCCCACTATAATATCTTATATCCACCACACCCCACTATAATATCTTATACCCACCACACCCCACTATAATATCTTATATCCACCACACTATAATATCTTATATCCACCACACCCCACTATAATATCTTATATGCACCACACCCCACTATAATATCTTATACCCACCACACCCCACTATAATATCTTATACCCACCACACCCCACTATAATATCTTATATCCACCACACCCCACTATAATATCTTATACCCACCACACCCCACTATAATATCTTATATCCACCACACCCCACTATAATATCTTATACCCACCACACCCCACTATAATATCTTATATCCACCACACCCCACTATAATATCTTATATCCACCACACCCCACTATAATATCTTATACCCACCACACCCCACTATAATATCTTATATCCACCACACTATAATATATTATACCCACCACACCCCACTATAATATCTTATATCCACCACACCCCACTATAATATCTTATACCCACCACACCCCACTATAATATCTTATACCCACCACACCCCACTATAATATCTTATACCCACCACACTATAATATCTTATACCCACCACACCCCACTATAATATCTTATATCCACCACACCCCACTATAATATCTTATATCCACCACACTATAATATCTTATATCCACCACACCCCACTATAATATCTTATATCCACCCCACTATAATATCTTATATCCACCACACTATAATATCTTATATCCACCACACCCCACTATAATATCTTATACCCACCACACCCCACTATACTATCCTATATCCACCACACCCCACTATAATATCTTATACCTACCACACCCCACTATAATATCTTATATCCACCACACCCCACTATAATATCTTATACCCACCACACCCCACTATAATATCTTATATCCACCACACCCCACTATAATATCTTATATCCACCACAATATAATATCTTATACCCACCACACCCCACTATAATATCATATATCCACCACACCCCACTATAATATCTTATACCCACCACACCCCACTATAATATCTTATACCCACCACACTATAATATCTTATACCCACCACACCCCACTATAATATCTTATATCCACCACACCCCACTATAATATCTTATATCCACCACACTATATAATATCTTATATCCACCACACCCCACTATAATATCTTATATACACCACACCCCACTATAATATCTTATATCCACCCCACTATAATATCTTATATCCACCACACCCCACTATAATATCTTATACCCACCACACCCCACTATAATATCTTATATCCACCACACCCCACTGTAATATCTTATACCCACCACACTATAATATCTTATATCCACCACACCCCACTATAATATCTTATATCCACCACACCCCACTATAATATCTTATATCCACCACACCCCACTATAATATCTTATATCCACCACACCCCACTATAATATCTTATACCCACCACACTATAATATCTTATATCCACCACACCCCACTATAATATCTTATACCCACCACACCCCACTATAATATCTTATATCCACCACACCCCACTATAATATCTTATACCCACCACACCCCACTATAATATCTTATATCCACCACACCCCACTATAATATCTTATACCCACCACACCCCACTATAATATCTTATATCCACCACACCCCACTATAATATCTTATATCCACCACACCCCACTATAATATCTTATACCCACCACACCCCACTATAATATCTTATATCCACCACACTATAATATCTTATACCCACCACACCCCACTATAATATCTTATATCCACCACACCCCACTATAATATCTTATACCCACCACACCCCACTATAATATCTTATACCCACCACACCCCACTATAATATCTTATACCCACCACACTATAATATCTTATACCCACCACACCCCACTATAATATCTTATATCCACCACACCCCACTATAATATCTTATATCCACCACACTATAATATCTTATATCCACCACACCCCACTATAATATCTTATATCCACCCCACTATAATATCTTATATCCACCACACTATAATATCTTATATCCACCACACTATAATATCTTATATCCACCACACCCCACTATAATATCTTATACCCACCACACCCCACTATACTATCTTATATCCACCACACCCCACTATAATATCTTATACCTACCACACCCCACTATAATATCTTATATCCACCACACCCCACTATAATATCTTATACCCACCACACCCCACTATAATATCTTATATCCACCACACCCCACTATAATATCTTATATCCACCACAATATAATATCTTATACCCACCACACCCCACTATAATATCATATATCCACCACACCCCACTATAACATCTTATATCCACCACACTATAATATCTTATATCCACCACACCCCACTATAATATCTTATATCCACCCCACTATAATATCTTATACCCACCACACCCCACTATAATATCATATATCCACCACACCCCACTATAATATCTTATATCCACCACACCCCACTATAACATCTTATATCCACCACACTATAATATCTTATATCCACCACACTATAATATCTTATATCCACCACACCCCACTATAATATCTTATATCCACCACACCCCACTATAATATCTTATAGCCACCACACCCCACTATAATATCTTATATCCACCACACCCCACTATAATATCTTATATCCACCACACCCCACTATAATATCTTATACCCACCACACTATAATATCTTATAGCCACCACACCCCACTATAATATCTTATATCCACCACACCCCACTATAATATCTTATATCCACCACACCCCACTATAATATATTTTATCCACCACACTATAATATCTTATATCCACCACACCCCACTATAATATCTTATATCCACCACACTATAATATCTTATACCCACCACACCCCACTATAATATCTTATATCCACCACACTATAATATCTTATATCCACCACACCCCACTATAATATCTTATATCCACCACACCCCACTATAATATCTTATATCCACCCCACTATAATATCTTATATCCACCACACCCCACTATAATATCTTATACCCACCACACCCCACTATAATATCTTATATCCACCACACTATAATATCTTATATCCACCACACCCCACTATAATATCTTATATCCACCACACTATAATATCTTATATCCACCACACCCCACTATAATATCTTATATCCACCACACTATAATATCTTATACCCACCACACTATAATATCTTATATCCACCACACCCCACTATAATATCTTATATCCACCACACTATAATATCTTATATCCACCACACCCCACTATAATATCTTATTCCCACCACACTATAATATCTTATATCCACCACACCCCACTGTAATATCTTATACCTACCACACCACACTATAATATCTTATACCCACCACACCCACACCATAACATCCATTCCATATTGTTTTGCCTAGGAATTTCTTTCAAATACTTTTCTTTCAAAAACATAAGTTTGATCAAAAACATCCCAAAAATGACACCGCAAAGACTCTCTGTGGTGTGTGTGTGTGCTTGTGTGCTTACCAGTGCCTGGAGGGTCAGCCAGCACTACTTGCTAACATGGTTTGGCCCATTATAATCTCCACTATAAATGTCCATTAGGACTGGGAGTTGGAGCTCTGCCAACATAGCTCTGCTCCAGGGGGTTCCTGTACAGCCAAGCACTCTACCCTGCTTAGCCAATCATATTTACACTCACTGCTTGTTATCCAATCACATCTTCCCCCCTGTAATGCAAAGGCAGCCTCTCTCTCTCTTCCCCTTGCTTGCTCCCTTCTCCTCTCCTGTCCACCCTCTTTTCCCTCACTCTCTTTCTCACACCCTTTTCCTCTCTTTCTCTTTCCCAATAATTTTCTTTCCCTTTTCTTTCGTGCGCGTGCACTCTCACTGTGTGTGGTAAGGAAATGAGAACAGGGTGTAGGCAGTTCTGGGGTCACAGAGTTTTAAGTGTGTGTGTGTGTGTGTAATCCATAGCGGCCTGTTGTGGTAAGAGTTATGACATTCACCACAGGCACCATTAGAGTACCACAGCGTGCTATTCCCTGCCCCCCCCCCCCCCCCCCACACACACCCACACACACACAGTATACTGTAAACTAGCTCAGTTAAAACCAGAAAGTAGATAAGAGTCATTAACTCCACATATGGAATGACACAACAGGTACTCTAAAATAACTGCAGCTCAAATGTAATAAAAGCCTATGGAAGTGAAGTTGAGCACAATAAGTCAAATGTTATGCTCAAGGTGAAATGACCCATGGAATAGTTAGGCCACAAAACACAACAAGTAGTTCATAAATCTATATGAGTGTGTTTAGCAATACAATCAGATGGATAGCTCCATGTCACCATAAAGCAGTATGAGCTACCAGAGGTACCAGAGGCAAAAAAAATGAGTTCCTGCACACTTCTTAAATAAAGTCTTAGTCTTTTTTAATTCAATTGACAAATCTGTAGGCCAGTGTGCTAAATAATTATTGAGAGCAAAAAAGCGTGTCTGATATGATTGGCCATTGAAAGGCGTTTGTGGTGGTAAAGTGTGCTGTGATTGGTCACTCACTGCTGAGGCGTGTCTCGAGCATGGAGTCTGTGCGGTCGTGGAGCCACTCCGGGGGGTGGGGCCGTATGTTGGCCTGCGAGGCTGCGTACGCCACCGGGTCGTTGCTGACCCACGCAGTCAGGTAGATGTAAAATGCCACTGGGTTGATGATGCCATCCGCATCCACCAAGCGCTGCCTAGTCAGCTAGAGAATAGTTAATAATCGAAAAGAAGGATAGAGGGAGAGAAGGAGGAGGGGGAAGGTGAGAGGGAGAGAAGGAGGAGGGGGAAGGTGAGGAGGAGGGGGAAGGTAAGGAGGAGGGGGAAGGTGAGGAGGAGGGGGAAGGTGAGAGGGAGAGAAGGAGGAGGGGGAAGGTGAGGAGGAGGGGGAAGGTGAGGAGGGGGAAGGTAAGGATGAGGGGGAAGATGGGGAGGAGGGGGAAGGTAAGGAGGAGGGGGAAGGTGAAGAGGGGGAAGGTAAGGAGGAGGGGTAAGGTAAGGAGGAAGGGGAAGGTAAGGAGGAGGTAGAAGGTAAGGAGGAGGGGGAAGGTAAGGAGGAGGGGGAAGGTAAGGAGGAGGGGGAAGGTGAGGAGGGGGAAGGTAAGGAGGAGGGGGAAGTTGAGGAGGAGGGGGGAGGTAAGGAGGAGGGGGAAGGTAAGGAGGAGGGGGAAGGTGAGGAGGAGGGGGAAGGTGAGGAGGAGGGGGAAGGTAAGGAGGAGGGGGAAGGTAAGGAGGAGGGGGAAGGTGAGGAGGAGGGGGAAGGTGAGGAGGAGGGGGAAGGTAAGGAGGAGGGGGAAGGTAAGGAGGAGGGGGAAGGTGAGGAGGAGGGGGAAGGTGAGGAGGAGGGGGAAGGTGAGGAGGAGGGGGAAGGTAAGGAGGAGGGGGAAGGTGAGGAGGAGGGGGAAGGTAAGGATGAGGGGGAAGGTAAGGAGGAGGGGGAAGGTGAGGATGAGAGAGAGGGAGGATAAGGCAATAAGAAAGAGAGGAGAGAGATATTGGTGGTTAGCAACAGGCGTGAATTGTAGAAACAACATGTTAACCAAAACTTCCTCCAGATGAACCCACCACAGAAATTATACCCATGCATGAGCATGAGAAAACGCACCCGCTTTAAAAATAAGCGAGAAAATTCTCCCTCTCTCCAACTCAAAGAAAAGTAAACAGTGGTAAACACTGGTGCCTTCTGAAAATTCCCGTACTTCTCAGTGACCTTCACAGAATTATTAGGCCTACATTTAAACATGGAAAATGGAAATGTCAAATCAGCTTTTCAGGTGCGGTCAGATGTGTTAGTCTCCTGAGAACAAAAGCATGCCTGTAACGTGTTGAGAACCAGCCTACCTCTCCAACAGAACTAGCAAGCAAAGGCTAGCTCGCACAGCCCTGATACAGTGTGCTCCCTCCTAGTCCTTTGAGAGATAACTAGATTCCCTCTCTACTTTCTCTCACAATGCTACCTCATTTCCACTACACAACTATTTGGTTACCTCACTTCCACAACAGGGCTGGCTAGTAGCTAGCTACCCTCCCTCCCATGGCTATAGCTCGTAGCTAGCTACGCTCCCTCCCATGGATATAGCTCGTAGCTAGCTACCCTCCCTCTCATGGCTATAGCTCGTAGCTAGCTACCCTCCCTCCCATGGATATAGCTCGTAGCTAGCTACCCTCCCTCCCATGGCTATAGCTCGTAGCTAGCTACCCTCCCTCCCATGGCTATAGCTCGTAGCTAGCTACCCTCCCTCCCATGGCTATAGCTCGTAGCTAGCTACCCTCCCTCCCATGGATATAGCTCGTAGCTAGCTACCCTCCCTCCCATGGCTATAGCTCGTAGCTAGCTACCCTCCCTCCCATGGATATAGCTCGTAGCTAGCTACCCTCCCTCCCATGGCTATAGCTCGTAGCTAGCTACCCTCCCATGGATATAGCTCGTAGCTAGCTACCCTCCCTCCCATGGCTATAGCTCGGGCCTTAGTAGCTAGCTCCTGAACTTTACATCTATTACAGCACACTTCTTCATCACATCAAACTAGCTAGCACATTTCTCTTACAACTAAGTTAACTCCATTCCACCCCTCATAGCCTGGTTCCTCTCTTGGTTTCTTCCTAGGTTTTGGCCTTTCTAGGGAGTTTTTCCTAGCCACCATGCTTCTACACCTGCATTGCTTGCTGTTTGGGGTTTTAGGCTGGGTTTCTGTACAGCACTTTGAGATATCAGCTGATGTAAGAAGGGCTATATAAATACATTTGATTTGATTCCCTAACAGAAGCAGCTAGCTACTGTAGCTCCTTCTCCCCACAGAGCTAACTAGCCTATGGGCTAGTGCTAGCTTCCCTCCTCTCGGGACTCTCTGAGGGCTGTAACTCTCTCCCTTGTGAGAGCGGTGATTAGTAGCTAGCTACCTCCTGAGAGGTACAGCCATTACTACACACCGCTCCACGCCACTCACCCTTCTCATGACAATAAATCCCTCATTCACAGAGGCCGGGGTAGGGGTGAGGAGGAGTCCTGTGGGTAGGTATTGGGGAGGTTTGGGGGGATAGCTTGAGTTAGCGTAACAATAAAAAAATTGGCTGGGGTCCCTATGTGCGTCTGTGTGCAGTTAACCTTGCTGTTAACACTGAAGAAAATGCCACCCTGCAAATGGAGTAAAGCTATAAAAATAACACAGCATCTGTACAAATGTTGCTTGCGCTTGCTTCTCCTGACCCCTACGGATACCCAGAATGTCCTACACCACAGTCAGATCCGGACAGAGAACAAAAGGGCTCTTGATAGCAGTAGCAAAGGCAGCCTCTCTCTCTCACCTTACCTTGCTTGCTCCCTTCCCCTCTCCTGTCCCCCCTCTTTTCCCTCACTCTCTATCTCATACCTGTTTCCTCTCTTTCTCTTTCCCAATCCTTTTATTTCCCTTTCCGTTGCTCGCTCGCTCTCTCTCTCTCTCTCTCTCTCTCTCTCTCTCTCTCTCTCTCTCTCTCTCTCTCTCTCTCTCTCTCAATTGAAGGCCTGAATTGTCATGGGAAACATATGTTTACATTGCCAAAGCAAGTGAAGTAGATAATAAACAAAAGTGAAATAAACAATAACAATTAACAGTAAACACTGTTTAAAAAAGAATAAAGACATTTCAAATGTCATATTATGTGCAAATAGTTACAAAGGGGAAAATACATTGCCTGCGGCAGCCTTTCTCAATAGCAAGGCTATGCTCACTGAGTCAAAGCTTTCCTTAAGTTTGGGTCAGTCACATTGGTCAAGTATTCTGCCACTGTGTACTCTCTGTTTAGGGCCAAATAGCATTGTAGTTAGCTCAGTTTTTTTGGTCATTCTTTCCAATGTGTCAAGTAATTATCTTTTTGTTTTTTCATGATTTGGTTGGGGCTCTGTGGGGTCTGTTTGTGAACAGAGCCCCAGGACCAGCTTGCTTAGGGGACTCTTCTCCAGGTTCATCTATCTGTAGGTGATGGCTTTGTTATGGAAGGTTTGGGAATTGCTTCCTTTTAGAATTTAACAGGTCTTTTCTGGATTTTGATCATTAGCGGGTATCAGCCTAATTCTGCTCTGCATGCATTAGTTGGTGTTTTACGTTGTACACTGAGGATATTTTTGCAGAATTCTGCATGCAGATTTTCTAATTTTCACAACCATAAAGGGCAATCTATAACTGAAGTATTTTTAGCCAGATCCTAATTGGTATGTCAAATGTTATGTTCCTTTTGATGGCATAGAAGGACCTTCTTGCCTTGTCTCTCAGATAGTTCACAGCTTTGTGGATGTTACCTGTGGCACTGATGTTCAGGCCGAGATATGTATCGTTTTTTGTGTGCTCCAGGGCAACGGTTTCGAGATTGTATTTTTGGTCTTGGCAACTGGACCTTTCTTGGAACACCATTATTTTTGTCTGTGATCCGACCCGCTTCCCAGTCCTTGACTGGCTCGGCCAAGGTCTGACAGAATCAATGCAGAAGATCTCGGTGCTGCTGTAGGCCCTCCTTGGTTGGGGACAGAAGCACCAGATTATCAGCAAACAGTAGACATTTTACTTCAGATTCCAGTAGGGTGTGGCCGGGTGTTGCAGACTGTTCTAGTGCCCTCACCAATTCGTTGATAAATATGTTGAAGAGGGTGGTTCTTAAGATGCATCCCTGTCTAACCCCATGGCCCTGTGGAAAGAAATGTGTTTTTTGCCAAATTTAACCACACACTTGTTGTTTGTGTACATGGATTTTATAATGTCGCATGTTTTTCCTCCAACACCACTTTCCATCAATTTGTATAGCAGACCCTCATGCCAAATTGAGTCACAAGCTTTTTGAGGGCAACAAAGCATGAGAAGACTTTGCCTTTGTTTCGGTTTGTTTGTTTGTCAATTAGGGTGTGCAGGGTGAATACGTGGTCTGCCGTACGGTAATTTGGTAAAAAGCCAATTTGAAATTTGCTCAGTACATTGTTTTCATTGAGGAAATGTACGAGTCTGCTGTTAATGACAATTCAGAGGATTTTCCCAAGGTTGCTGTTGACGCATAGTTATTGGGGTCAAATTTGTATCCCCTTTTGTGGATTGGGGTTATCAGTCCTTGGTCCCAAATATTGGGGAAGATGCCAGAGCTAAGGATGATGTTAAAGAGTTTAAGTATATCCAATTGGAATTTGTGGTCAGTATATTTGATAATTTCATTGAGGATACCATCAACACCACAGGCCTTTTTAGGTTGAAGGGTTTGTATTTTGTTCTGTAGTTCATTCAATGTAATTGGAGAATCCAGTGGGTTCTGGTAGTCTTTAATAGTAAATTCTAAGATTTGTATTTGATCATGTACAGTGGGGAGAACAAGTATTTGATACACTGACGATTTTGCATGTTTTCCTACTTACAAAGCATGTAGAGGTCTGTCATTTTTATCATAGGTACACTTCAACTGTGAGAGACGGAATCTAAAACAAAAATCCAGAAAATCACATTGTATGATTTTTAAGTAATTAATTTGCATTTTATTGCATGACATACGTATTTGATACATCAGAAAAGCAGAACTTAATATTTGGTACAGAAACCTTTGTTTGCAATTACAGAGATCATACGTTTCCTGTAGTTCTTGACCAGGTTTGCACACACTGCAGCAGGGATTTTGGCCCACTCCTCCATACAGACCTTCTCCAGATCCTTCAGGTTTCGGGGCTGTCGCTGGGCAATACGGATTTTCAGCTCCCTCCAAAGATTTTCTATTGGGTTCAGGTCTGGAGACTGGCTAGGCCACTCCAGGACCTTGAGATGCTTCTTACGGAGCCACTCCTTAGGCGCGTACTGAAGGCGCAGGCTCAGGTTTTCTGAGTCTCTATGTTTTTGGTTGGATAGGTTTCTCAATTTCTTTCATAGGTTTTTGCATTTTTCATCAAACCATTTGTCATTGTTGTTCATTTTCTTGAAAATGTTAGATTTGCTCAAATATACTGCTCAAATATACTGTTTAGGTTTTCTTCTGCCAAGTTTACACCTTCACTATTACAGTGAAACATTTTGTCCAGGAAGTTGTCTAAAAGGGAATGAATTTCTTGTTGCCTATGGTGTGTGGTCATCCACACCCCCTCCCAAAATGGCTGCTGTACCATTTTTTCCCCCTTGCATTACTTGACATAGATCCAGAAAAACCAGAAGTGTAAATCTAGTAAATCCAGAACTGGCATAGTTCCTTTGTTGGTAGGTTTCCACACTACTGCCAAGAGATTAGCTATAGGTGCCTCTACCGTAGGAGTCCCCTCGAAGCCTACCCTCTATCTCTGTCTCTGAAACACACACATCGCCAGCTCCCATATAATACCCTCGGTCATAAGGAATCCCTCCCCAGAAAGCTGTGGTGTGCTGGGGTTGGAGAATATCTGTTCTTAATTTGAAAGGGGAAAAAAATACAGTTACTACTGTACAGTATATGCATGCACACACACACACACACACACACACACACACACACACACACACACACACACACACACACACACACACACACACACACACACACACACACACACACACACACACACACACACACACACACACACACACACAGAGTGTTGTCTGAAAGAGATCACGTAGGTCTCAGCTCCTCTTCACTCATTGAAGGGGGATGTGGCAGCAGAGAACAGAGAAAATTAACAGAGGGAGGGGAGAGAAGAGAGAGAAAAAGAGAAAGAGGAGAGGGAGAAAGAGAAAGAGGAGAGAGAGAAAGAGGAGAGAGAGAAAGAGGAGAGAGAGAAAGAGAAAGAGGAAAGAGGGGAGAGAGAGAGAGAAAGAGGAAAGAGTAGGAAAGAGAGAGAGGTCTGTCTTGCATTAAGGATACGTGACAACTGTATGTCTTTAAGCTGTCATGGGAAGCCCATGGAGCACCGCCGGTGGCCCTTCTCCCTGCAGCATACAGCCAGCTTCACTTCCCTCACTGGCACAGAAAGTGGCATCACAGGGCTGCACGCACACCAGCACGCCTCCCAGGCCCTGACTGTTTTGTGACAACCAAAGGCAAAAGCCCATCCAACTAACAGAACAACATCTGTAGCAGATCACCATTTGGGAAATACTGCTAGGCTACACAATTAGCCAAATAGTGGGGAATCTAGGGTACACCAAGTACACCACACACACACACACCAACACATATACCTTAGAGAGACAGGAGGTGTTATATTGTAATCTATTTCCCCTTCCTCTGTCTAGCAGCTTACTATCACACCCATCTAGGAACTAGGAACACTGTAAAGCTGTTAAACAGTCTTATCTGAAGCAGAAGGGAACACAAAGACACACTATGGTTAGAGTCGGGCATCTCTAGCCTGTAGATAGCAGAAAATGGCTTAATAGCTTTTTCAGAGGCTGGTTTGCAGTCCCGGAGAGAGAGAGAGAGAGAGAGAAGAGAGAGAGAGAGAGAGAGAGAGAGAGAGAGAGAGAGAGAGAGAGAGAGAGAGAGAGAGAGAGAGAGAGAGAGAGAGAGAGAGAGAGAGAGAGAGAGAGAGAGAGAGAGAGAGAGAGAAACCTATGATGGTCCCCAATTTGTCTGAACTGCCTCAGTGCTTCGCCTCCCGACGCTGCGCTTCCACTTTAATTCCCTATTAAATTGCCAGCATCAGCTGCGCAAAGATGGGTGACGGTGGTGCGAATGAGGTAGTCAAACCCTCATTTCCATAGCTCCTTTAGACCGTTTAGTTTTCTCTAACAGTGTGCATTGTAGCCCTGTCTTAAGACTAACAAAGATCGGCTCCACTCATTTCTATTGTTGGACAAACCTCTGTTGATATCGGCTGTTCTCCGTGGCCTTTCTCCACTGGAGATCTGTTGGCGGATTGGATTGACTGACTGACCAACTGGTTACAACTTTTTTCTAGTGGTATTTCATTAGTTTTTATTGTGATTTACTCCGTGTTGGGTTGGGTTATGTGTTCAGTTGTTGGCGAAAAGATAGTCAATCCTTATCATTCGTATTGCTGTGTGGAACGGGTGGTTATTGAATTCAGAATTTATGAATGGACAGTTTCTTGCGACTGAGGTCACTTGGGATTCACTCTAATCATTTAATCATGACTGACAGATGAGACTGACTCACAAAACAAAAGGAAAATTCATACAATTTCTCTAGTAGGCCGACCTACCTGGTCTACTAACCTCAAGTCAAGTCAAAACCGTTACAACGCACACCTGCACATTACGCACACCCGCACATTACGCACAAAGACCCACTCAGTATCCCATTCTCCAAAGATTAGTCAAATCTAATTTTGTACAATCCTACTGTACCACTGCTACATGCCAGGACAAGAGATTAGAAGGACATGATAATAGAACATTACAGAGTATCAACATGCATTCTTGACAGGCTGACAGGCTTGCTTTGGAGTAATCATCAAGTTATCCCCTGGTTAAAGTGAATGACATACGATCCAACACCCACCTGGTTCAGATAAAGCATTTTCATTATATTGTACTCCCACCTAGTTGAAATGGGTTTTGATCACAAACTTACTCTGTTTTAATAAATGGGTTGGAGACCAGTCTCACCTGAAGCAGTGAAAGGGTTTAGTTTGATATTAATAAATGTCTCTCACCTGATGGAAGTGAAAGGGTTTAGTTTGATATTAATATATGTCTCTCACGTGGTTGAAGTTCAAGGGTTTAGCCTGATATTAATAAATGTCTCCCACCTGATGGAAGTGAAAGGTTTAGTCTGGTATTAATAAATGTATTTCACCTGGTTAACGCTGATGGGCCTTTCCCTGCGTCCGGTCTGTACCAGTAGTTTGTAGGCCAGGACCCCGTCATCTGAACCGTTCCTATAGCTGCTCTGTGTGATCCAACCTGCTTCCCAGTCCTGGTCAAATGCTTCCTGCAGAGCTGTAGACACACAACCACAACCATAACACAACCATAACAAAACCCAGACTGGTCTCATAGACTAGACATAACATAGTACACGTAAATCCGGGACAATAAATTAGTATATGTTATGCTTGATATGGTTACACAAGACAGAAGGTTAATAATTACTGCAGTGGGCTAAATCACAAAAGTATACACCTCACACACATTGTTGTATTTTGTATTTGTATTTATTATGGATCCCCATTAGCTTCTGCCAAAGCAGCAGCTACTCTTCCTGGGGTCCAGCAAAATTAAGGCAGTTTATACAATTTTAAAACATTACAATACATTCACAGATTCCACAACACACTGTGTGCCCTCAAGCCCCTACTCCACCACTACCATATATCTACAGTACTAAATCCATGTGTATGTGTAGTGCGTATGTTTTCGTATGTGTGTGTGTGTGTCTGCATGTGTCGGTGGCAAAGTTTGTGTTGCTTCACAGTCCCGCTGTTCCATAAGGTGTTTTTTTATTTGTTTTTAAATCTAATTTTACTGCTTGCGTCAGTTACTTGATGTGGAATAGAGGTCGATGTAGTCATGGCTCTATGTAGTACTGTGCACCTCCCATAGTCTGTTCTGGACTTGGGGACTGTGAAGAGACCTCTTGTGGCATGTCTTGTGGGGTGTGCATGGGTGTCCGAGCTGTGTGCCAGTAGTTCAAACAGACAACTCGGTGCATTCAACATGTCAATACCTCTCACAAATAATAGTGATGAAGTCAATCTCTCCTCCACTTTCAGCCAGGAGAGATTGGCATGCATATTAATATTAGCTCTCTGTGTACATCCAAGGGCCAGCCGTGCTGCCCTGTTCTGAGCCAATTTCAATTTTCCGAAGTCATTTGTGGCACCTGACCACACGACTGAACAGTAGTCAAAGTGCAACAAAACTAGGGACTGTAGGACCTGCCTTGTTGATAATGTTGTTAAGAAGGCAGAGCATCGCTTTATTAAAGACAGACTTCTCCCCATCTTAGCTACTACTGCGTCAGTATGTTTTGACAATGACAGTTTACAATCTAGTGTTACTCCAAGCAGTTTATTCATCTCAACTTGCTCAATTTCCACATTATTTATTACAAGATTTAGATGAGGTTTAGGGTTTCCAAATACAATGCTTTTGGTTTCAGAAATATTTAGGGGTTGTAATGAATACTCAGGGAGAAAAAGGTGTAGATTCACGCGCAGAGTGCGGCAGATGTTTATTAAGCCTTCACAGAAGGCAGGAATCGTGGTCGCAGGCAATAGTCAAACACATGTAGGCAGTCAAAACAAACAATACCTCACAAACATTAAGAACTGAACTAAATAGGGAGCTGATGAGACCAGGTGAGAAACAAACACGTGAAATAAATGAACAAAAAATGAAAGACAGGGCTATGTTCCAGAACGCAAAGAAACAGGGCTACTTTTTGCAGGGGAGGCGGAGCCGGATGTCTCTGGTAGAGAGCCACACATGCTGTCCAGGGTGAAAGAGTGGCGTAGGTCGGCGGCGTCTGTCGGCAAAGCGTTTCTGGGTATTAGAGGCTTCCTGCAGATGCCGGTGAGCGGTCTCCCATAACAGCTCACTACGCCGAAACCAGTCGTTGACAGCTGGGACAGTACCAGGCTCCGCCTCCCAGAGAAACACTGAAACGGAGTAAGGCGGAGGGATGTGTGCATGAGTGAGTTCTGAGCATATTCGGCCCAGGCCATATACAGACTCCAGTCGTGTGGAGAGGCAGAACAATGTTGGCGGAGGTACTTCCCTAGTTCTTGGTTCAGGTGTTCCGTCTGGCCATTGGTCTAGGGGTGGTACCTGGAGAAGAGGCTGAGGGCGACCCCCAGTTGGTCACAGAAGGCTCCCCACACCCAGGAGACAAACTGGGGCCCGCAGTCAGAGACGATGTCCTCCGGAATCCCATACAGATGGAACATACACTCTGCAAATTACATGGCGTCAGGTAGATGAGGAAGAGGAACCAGGCGACACATTATTGAAAAACGGTCTACTATGACAAGGATGGTGGTGTTACCAGAGGATTCAGGAAGGTCTGTGATGAAGTCTACAGCTATGAGGGACCAGGGTCTGTGAGGGATTGGCAAAGGTTAAAGCTTCCTGGAAGGGAGATGACGAGGGCTTTTGGTTTGGGCACAGACTGGACAGGAGAGTACGTAATCCCTTACGTTGGATGCCAGTGAGGACCACCAGAACTTCCGGGCTAGAAGTTCGGTGGTTCGTGTAATGCCCGGATGTCCTGACCCCAAGGACGTGTGACACCATTGCATCAGTTGGAATCTAACAGCTGCTGGTACGAAACTCTTCCCAGCTGGTGTCTCAGGAGGAGCCGGGTCTGAGGTTAGGGCTTCTTGTATGGCAGAGTGAACCTCCCACTGTACCGGTCCCATAATACAAGAGGAAGGAAGAATGGGCGTAGGGTCTGAGTTACTGGTCGGAAGGTCAAACTGGCGGGAGAGAGCATCAGCTTTTACGTTTTTCCTTCTAGGGATGTAAGTAACATGAAAATGGAAGCGTGTGAAGAAGATAGACTAGTGGGCTTGTCTGGAGTTTAATCTCTTAGACCCTCTGATATATTCCAGGTTACTATGAGAAAGGGATGTTGTGTGCCCTCCAACCAGTGGCGCCACTCCTCGAGGGCCAGCTTGATGGCGAGGAGTTATGTTCCCCACATCGTAATTCCTCTCAGCGGGGGACAACTTCCTGGAGAAGAAGGCACAGGGATGTGATTTGGGAGGTGTTCCCACCCGCTGAGAGAGTATGGCTCCTACTGCTACTTCGGAGGCATCCACCTCCGGAGTGAAAGGAAGGGTCGGATCAGGTTGGTGAAGGACAGGAACTGAGGTGAAGAGGCGTTTCAAGTTGTTTAATGCAGTCAGGGCCGTATCAGTCCATTGAAGGGTCCGGGTCTTTTGGCTGGTAAGGGCAGTGAGGGGAGTGGTCATAGAACTGAAGTTCCGAATGAACCGCCAATAGAAGTCAGAGAACCCAATGAAACGTTGGAGTTCCTTAGCGGTGATGGGTTTGGGCCAGTTACTGACGGCGGTGACTTTGTTCTCATACATGCTGACCCCTCCAGGTGTCAGTACGAAGCCGAGGAAGTTTACTGTGGTTACATGGAAGGCACTCTTTTCAGTCTTCACATAAAGGTTATGGTCAAGGAGCCGTTGAAGAACCTTTTGCACATGCTGTATGTATTCCTTCAGGGAGTATGAGTAAATCAGGATGTCATCAATGTAGACGATGAGAAAGCGGTTGATCATATCCTGGAAAACCTCGTTCATAAAGGATTGGAAGACGGTGGGGGCGTTCGTAAGGCCGTAGGGCATGACCAGGTATTCGTAGTGCCCTCGAGCGGTGATAAAGGTCTTCCATTCGTCGCCTTCACGTATACGGACAAGGTTATATGCACTTCGCAGGTCGAGTTTGGTATACATATTGGCGCGGACCACTTGTTCAAGGGTCGCTGGGATCAGAGGAAGAGGGAAACGGTTCCTGACCGTGACGTCATTCAGGGAACGATAATCAATACATGGACGGAGACCAGCGTCCTTTTTTCCAATGAAGAAGAAGCTGGACGCAACCGGGGAAGGACAAATGAAACCGTTTGAGTGATTCATCAATGTAGTTCTCCATTACCTCATTTTCCGGGATAGATAGGGGGTAAACACAGCACTTCGGTGGGGACACTCAAGGGAGTAAGTTGATAGGCTAAGTAAGTCAGTAGGCTAAAACAACTGGAGAAGCTGGTAGAAGACCAGGACAGTAGTTCACCTTGTTGCCACGAGATTGCGGTGTCGTAACGACAAATCCAGGGATGTTCGAGGATGAGTGTCTGTTTGGGGGATGACAGTTCCATGAGTTGAATGGTTTCGGTGTGGAAGACTCCAATCTGGAGGGTGACGCTCTGTGTCAGGTGCGTAATGAAGCCCATGCCCAATGGCTACCCATCCAGGGTGTTAATCCTTAAGGGAGGGGTGACAGGTGTTAGATCAATGTCAAGCTCTTGTACTAGCTGGTGATCAATAAAATTACCTGCTGCTCCCGAATCTATCAAGCCCTCTACGTACTTAGTAACCCCGTTCACGGATATCAATACTGGGACGGAGAATTGCTTCTGGGAGATATTTAGAAATAAGGACACGCTTATCTGCATGGGAGCAGGGGGACCCTTCTCATCTCTCCGTGGGGGGTGAACAGGGCAATGGCTGAGTAGATAATCTTTCCCTCCACAGTATAGGCAGAGCCCTTCTTGGATCTGCTTTTGGCGTTCAATACACGGGAGAGGAGCATGGCCCAACTGCATGGGCTCTAGAAGACTTGGATGGGATGATGGAATGAGAAGATTTTGGGTTCCTGGGTGGCAGAGTTCTTCGGTGATGAGGTGGTCGATGGAGATGGACATACGAATGTATTGATTTAAATCCTGAAGGTCACCTCTACAGTCCAGCTCCGCCTGAAGTTCCCTGTTGAGCCCTCTTCGGTAAACGGTAAGTAAAGCAGCCTCTTGCCATCCACTCCCTGCAGCCATGGAGCGGAACTCGAGGGCATACTCGGGAGCTGAATTGCGTCCTTGTTGAAGTTCTATAAGGAGATCTCCTATAGGATGACCGGAGGGAGAGTGATCGAATACCTATTTGAAGAGGGTGTGGAAATGGGTCTCGGATCCGAGTTCTGTGCTGTTGGCAGTCCATATGGCGGTGGCCCAATCCAGGGCTTTGCCTGTGAGTAGAGACGACAAAATCCAACCTGCTCTTGTCGGTGGCGAAGTTAGTGGGTTTGTGCTCAATGTATTTGCTGCATCGCATCAGAAATCTCTGACATTTCCCAGGTGAACCGTCATATTTTCCAGGCATGGGTATGAACGAAGGAGGGCTATGGGCTACGATACCTGGCATCGGAGGAGTAGGGATAGGCTGGCGGAGAAGATGGCAAATTTCCTCCATAAGAACAAGTGTATCTTTAATTCTATGTAAAACATGTATCTATCATCAAAGTTTATGATGAGTATTTATGTTATTTGACGTGGCTCTCTGCAATTTCTCCAGATATTTTGGAGGCATTTCTGAACATGGCGCCTATGTAAACTGAGGTTTTTGGATATAAATATAAATTTTACCAAACAAAACATATATGTATTGTGTAACATGAAGTCCTATGATTGTCATCTGATGAAGATCATCAAAGGTTAGTGATTAAATTTATCTCTATTTCTGCTTTTTGTGACTCCTATCTTTGGCTGGAAAAATGGCTGTGTGTTTTTTTGGACTTGGCGGTGATCTAACATAATCATATGTTGTGCTTTCGCTGTAAAGCAATTTTGAAATCGGACACGATGGGTAGATTAACAAGATGTTTATCTTTCATTTGCTGTATTGGACTTTTTTTTTTTTCTTTTTTTTTTTAAAGAAATGAATTTCCCGCGCTGCCTTTTCAGCGGAATGTTGTTGAGGGGTTCCAAGCCAAGGTTAACCCTATCACAAACCTTTACCCTTACCTTAACCATTCAGAATGAGTACCTACATTTAACCCTATCACAAACCTTTACCCTTACCTTAACCATTCAGAATGAGTACCTACATTTAACCCTCATTTAACGTTTGGAGAAATGGAACGATACAGAGCATCAGGAAAAACAAAAACACTTTGAAATTTGACGTTTGGAGAATGTGGATGAACGTCTAATTCTGCAGTAAGCAACAACACCAGCAGCAGGTCTCTCTCTGTCTTTCTCTCTGCGTATGGCTGTGGGTTGTTTGCATGCTTGTGTCTGCTTGATCTGGAATCTCAGCACAAAGTGTTGAAAGTGTTCAATCTCTTTCAAATGTTTGAGTTGTGAGACTAGTAATCCACAGTTTATTAGTTAATGTGTCTCAGTTCCAGCCCTACACACACACAGAGGGATAATGATTGTGTAATTACACACATTTCTCCCCCGCTCTACACTATGAGACTTCACCAAATGCCTTGTTAAAAGACGTTGGGACACACCGTGCTACTTAGTGCTTTGTATAAGAGCAGGACAAACACAGTATCAAACTCTGACATGCTTTTTTTCTTTCAAGTAGAACTAGCTGAGAATATCTCTCTCTACCTCTTAATTTCTCTCCTTCATGCTCTCTATCTCCACTTCATTCTTTCTCTCCTCCTGGCCTCCCGCTCTTCCCCTGTCTGCTCCACCTGGCCAGTAGCTTGTTTCTGGGACAGAAAGGTCCAAGGTCTCCCTCTGCTCGCTGTCTGGGTCAAATTGGTCCAGCCATCTCTCACCGAGCAATATTAAACACAGCTCTCTATAACTCACCCACTCTGCAGTTCCCGCCCGCCCAGCCACACACACGCACACACAAATGCACGCGCAGACACAGATGAATATACACACGTACATGTACAAGCACTTCAACCCTCACTAGTGTCGTGTACTTGTCTACACAGAGCCTCAAGGCTTAGTTCATGTTGCTGGGAAACAACTGCAGCTAATGAGGACTGCTGTCAAATATGACAACAACAAAGTGTGTGTGAAAGCCTGTATATTTCTAAGTACTGTATATGTATCGCCCCGCCTGGCTCACCTTGCAGCCAGTCCCTGAAGTAGTGGAGCCACATGCGTGGTAGCTGTCCGTCGTCCTCTCTCAGTACATAGCGGACCGTGTTGAAGCTGTGGTGCAGCTGGTAGAGCAGGGGCTGGGCCTGGGAGTACTCCGCCCGCTGGGTCACCACGTACATGTTGTAGAAAGAGAAGAACTTGAACTGGGCCCCGATGAAGTCGTACTCGCTGGTCTCCCTGGGAACGATGTCGGTCAGCTCCAGCCCGTCCCGCACCCGTGTGGTCCCGTACAGACTGACCACCAGCAGGGCCAGGAACAACAGGATGACCACCACCTGGAGTGAGGGATGGAAGGGAGGAGGGAGCGAGGGGGGAGAGGGAGGGGGTGATTGAGGGAGATAAGTGCACTACACCAAACACGGGTGGTCCTTTACAGACTGATGCCCAGCAACCACAGAAACATCCAATGTGAACTGGAGATGAGTGTTAAGTGCAAAAGTTGTGCACTATATAAGGAATAGGGTGCCATTTTAGACGCAGTCACACCACGTAGCTATCACTATCAGGACCTGTTTTACTATCCCAGTTAGTGACCCATCTCAACACTCCAGCAAGACTAATGTAGTGTCTGACTACAGGCTGAGTCAGTCAGGTCAGGAGGTCAGGTTAAGGGCCCACCCAGGAGAGAAGAGAGAAGTGTTTTTAGTCAGATACTGACCACAGACTGAAAGCCTGGTCTGATCTAGCCTTGCTCTAAGAGATATGATTAATAGAACGTACTGGAACGTACTGGAACAGAGCTAGCTCTGTGGTTAGCTAGCTCTGACTCAGCAGGCTGGGAGAGTTAGCCACTGCTAGTGAGGAACACGTACACACACAGGGAGACAGACAGACTGACCTTGGTGGTGGGCTGCAGTAGGAAGGGGGCGTAGTGCTTCTCGGCAAAGGAGGCCAAGGTCCACCGGGAGCAATGGGGCTCCAGACAGCGCAGCCCCAGAGAGGCCCCTCCAAACTGGGACAGCAGATCCCTGGTGGAGCTGGCACTCTCCCCCGACACACACACCCCCTCCCCCGCTTGGGGGGAGACAGTGGGGACGCCAGAGGACGACTGGGGAGGTGAAGGGACCGAGCCTGAACCACGGCTACCGTTGTTGTTGTTGAGGTTGACGTGACCACTGCTACTCCCACTCCGGCTGAGATGGTTGCTGTGGTGGCTGTTGTTTCCGTGACTGGCGTGACTGGTGTTGGGGTTGTTGGCGGGGCCGGTGGCGACAGGCGTGGGTGTGAAGGGTTGTACTGAGATCTGGGACCTGGGTTCGGCCGTAGTGTAAAAGGCCTGAGTCCTGGGGTCGTACTCTGTCCTCAGCTGGACAGTAGACTGCATGGTGATCTGAGTCTGCTGGGAGAAACCATGGCTGCTGTAGGACGGGGGTGAGCTGCTGTATGTGGGAGGGGTGGTGTGGTAGGAGGGGGGAGGGGGGCTGTAGCGACTGCTGTCTGCTCCGTCCATGTGGACCTGGGGCTCGATCTGGATCACCCTGTTAGCGCAAGGGCTGGAGGGGCACATACAGAGAGACAGACCATTAGCACTGGGGCTGGAGTCAAACAGACAGACAGACAGACAGACAGACAGACAGACAGACAGACAGACAGACAGACAGACAGACAGACAGACAGACAGACAGACAGACAGACAGACAGACAGACAGACAGACAGACAGACAGACAGTTAGCATGGGCTGAAGACAGACAGTCAGACATACAGTTATTCCTGGTGCTGGAGACAAACAGAAAGACAGAAAAACAGTTAGCACTGGGCCTGGAGACAAAAAGACAGACAGTTAGCAGTGGGGCTGGAGACAAACAGAAAGACAGACAGACAGTTAGCAGTGGGGCTGGAAACAAACAGAAAGATAGACAGACAGGAAGCACTGGGGATGCAGACAAACAGAAAGACAGACAGACAGTTAGCACTTGGGCTGGAAACAAACAGAAAGATAGACAGACAGTTAGCACTGGGGCTGGAGACAAACAGACAGTCAGACAGCCAGACAGACAAACAGACAGTTAGCACTTTGGCATGAGAAAAACAGACAGACAGACAGTTAGCACTGGGGCTGGAGATGTTTGCCTCTGTGAGTGTATTTAACGTGTGCCTCTGTGAGAGTATTTAACGTGTGCCTCTGTGAGTGTATTTAACGTGTGCCTGTTAGTGTATTTAACGTGTGCCTCTGTGAGAGTATTTAACGTGTGCCTCTGTGAGAGTATTTAACGTGTGCCTGTTAGTGTATTTAACGTGTGCCTCTGTGAGTGTATTTAACGTGTGAATCTGTCAGTGTTTAGCAGCTGAACATGCACAGGCAGGCAGGCAGACAGACACGTAGACAGGCAGGAAGTCAGTCAGGCAGACAGACAGGCTGACAGACCGGCAGGTGATGTTTAATAAAGAGAGAGAAGGATAAACAGACAGCAAGACAGAAAAGCTGAAAGAAAGAAAACTCTGAACTGTAATTAAATGATCAGTGAGGGGGATTTGCGGTAGAGAGACACTCAGCTGTAATCACATGGAAAAATACAACACACAACACACCTTTTTCAGCCACAGGGTGGGGAGGGATATAGAGGCCTTGATTCAGTCCATATCGCTGAAGTTCAGCGCTATAGCACGATTGAAATGTAAAGGTAATTTCCGACTGAGCAGACATATGCAGTGTTTACCATGAATCTCCGCTAATGCAGGACAACTGCCATTATACTTCTATCATGCTGTGGCGCAGCCCTTCAGCGTTACGGATTGAATCAAGCTCATAGTGTGTGTGTGTTTGTGTTTGTTTGTGTGTGTAACCTGTAGAAGCAGCAGAAAATGTCAAAACGCCGGTCCTCTCTGCGATACAGGTCCATACTGAGGATGGCAGGGAAGATGAGCAGCACCATGGCAAAGTTAAACACGACCACCACCGCAGCCTGGTCAGGGAGAACACACACAGGGAACAAGGTGTTAAATTAACTCATCAGGTTGCCATGACCTATGTGAAGGTGGAAGGGGATAGTTCATATTGTTCCTAACCCTACCCTTATCACACCGGCCCCTCTAAACACACACGCACACACACATACCGGCATGCGCACCCACACACAAAGTGTACATATTTCATATCATAACACTGAAGTAAGAGATAAAGTGAGTTAACCCACATAAAAAAATACTACAGCTTACTATAGAATACTATAGTACTTAGTTTCATAGTATTCTGTAGTTGTCACGGATCCCTCCGGAACTTTCATCACGCACACCTGTCCCCTATTCCCACTGATTAGTACTTGAAACCAAAGTGTGCCCTTTGGTTTCCGTTGTCTGTCGATTATTGTTACTATGTCCGTTGGTGCGTGTGAGTACTTGTGCTGTGGGTTTTGGGCTTTCGTGCCCTTGTGGATTGTGCAGATGATTACGGGTCTCGTCCCGTGTGGTATCATTGTACGCGTGTGTATTTATTCGAGGTACTCCTCACCCTTTTGTTTTGGGTTTCGACCGTGTTTTTGTTACGTGTTTGTTTGGTCTTCGTCCCTGTGCCTTTACACGGCACGCCGTAATTTGGGCTTAATAAAAAAAACTATTACACATCCCTGCGTCTGTCTCCCGATCCTTCATGCCAACGTGACAGTAGCGAACTGTAGTATACTGTAGAATACTATACTCCACACTGCAGTAGCCCTCGATCGTGTAGTGCTTACTAAAGAATGTTGTAGTGTACTGTACAATGCTATACTACACACTGTAGTATGCCTCGATCGTGTTTGGTAGTATACTGTAGAATACACTACACACTGTAGTACCTTTCAGTCATTACAGTTTTTCTCAATCACGTACAAGCATTTTTTAAATCTGTGTTGAAACATATCTATAGCAAAACAGCAATGATCAAATATTGAAATACATTTACAGTACTTCTGATCATTTTCTTGCCTTTGTAGCTGACTTCATATCTTAGACCACCTTTTGCAAAACATGAAATACAAATGTCATCATTGCACACAAAATTCACTGTTATGGATATTAACACATTGTTTTAATCAGAAGAGAAATGTGTACAATTGTGTTCACTGTTTCTAGCAATCAGTAAATACCACTGCACAGAATTCAAAATCATCCCATTAGTGTAATACGTGTGTACATTACTTAACTTTGGGTTACTCCTAAGTCAACATCTCCAATATTGTGACTTTCCATTATAGAGCTTTGTTTTAGTGTTTGATTTAGGCCTATACTATACATTCATATCAGTTGTGTTCCTCCATTGTATTCACCTTTACAAAAGTCCTCAATTGTCATACTTGAGTAAAAGTAAAGATGCCTGAATAGAAAATGACTCAAGTAAAAGTGAAAGTCACCCAGCAAAATACTACTTAAGTAAAAGTCTAAAAGCATCTGGTTTTAAATGTACTTAAGTACAGTGGTGGAAAAAATACGAAATTGTCATAGTTCAGTAAAAGTAAAAAAATAAATGCTATACATCAAATTCCTTGTATTAAGCAAACCAACAAGATTTTCCTGTTTTGTTATTATTTACGTACAACCTGGGGCACACTCCAACACTCAGACATAACTCAGACATTACAAACTCATTATTTGTGTTTTGCAAGTCCACCAGATCAGAGGCATTAGGGATGACGCTGTCACGGCCGTCGTAGGGAGGAGACCAAGGCACAGCGTCGTAAGCGTACATTCTTCTTTATTTAAAGAATGAACACTGAACGAAACGAACAAAATAACAAAATGAACCGTGAAGCTAATATGGCTAGCGCAGACAGGCAACTAAACACAGAATAAGAACCCACAAAACCAAAAGGGAAAATGGCAACCTAAATATGATCCCCAATCAGAGACAACGATAAACAGCTGCCTCTGATTGGGAACCAATTCAGGCCACCATAGACATACATATGCCTAGACTTACCAACACCCCTAGACATACAAAAAAAACTAGACAATACAAAACAAGCATACCCACCCTCGTCACACCCTGACCTAACCCAAATAATAAAGAAAACATAGATAACTAAGGTCAGGGCGTGACAGACGCATTATATTGATAGGTGCGTGAACTGGACCATATTGATGTCCTGCCTGAGCATTCAAAATGTAACAAGTACTTTTGGGTGTCAGGGAAAATGTATGAGGTAAAAACTACATTATTTTCTTTAGAAATGTAGTGGAATAAAAGTAAAAGTTGTGAAAAATATAAATAATAAATTAAAGTACAGATACTACAAAAAAAACTTAAGTAGTACTTCATTTTTACTTATTTACTTTACACCACTGCACCTTTCCATATTTCTAGTGTGGAATGTCTTTCTGTGCGCCAATGGAAAATGTATAAAACTATGAGAAAACCAACCTTTGTATTGAACACATGGAATTGGATTTTGATGATACCAATGAATGAATCCAGCACACAATGTGCTTAATGTTTATTTCATTTTTTTTATCAGGAATAGTTTTTGATATGTATGACATTTTTGGTGAAATATACATACAAGGAGAGTAATTGCCCACAATGCTGCACCTTTGGATAGTTGTATTTCCAATTTTGATCATCATGATTTAGTGACTGCAAAGAAAATGAATTGATCTACTGGGATTTTTTAAACACAGACTAACTTTCTGTATTGTCTGCTTGGACTCAAGAGACAAGTATGGTTGTGTTAATCTTTGTGCAGGCAGTCATGTTCTTTTGATGAATGTAGTTGCAATTTTTACAGTGTAATATAGTTTTGCTGAATTTATTTTTGTTTTGAAAAGGAAATTACATTTTGAAAATGTATTTACTGTTTTGCAAAAGGCTACAGAGTTCTGTGACTTTTGGACTCTCTGAAAGTCAACAACATTGTTCCAAAAAAAGCTATTACACAATTGAGGAAAAACTGTAATAGCACTTACTGTAGATTTTTAGGCTGTCCCATAAGAAATTTACCATATTGTACTATAATACCTACTATAGTTTACAATAGTATATTGTGGTGCGTACTATGGTAGGCCTACAAATAAATGTATGTGTACTATGATAATGTCATTTATTTATCCATATTACTCTACTCTGCAATGACAATCACGTGCACAATTAACGTGTTGTACTGTAAATATATACCCACTGAACATATCGTACAACGATGTGTACTACTCCTTTCACAGAACAGGGCAAACTGGCTCTAACCAGAATAGAAAGAGGAGTGGGAGGCCCCGGTGCACAACTGAGCAAGAAGACAAGTACATTAGAGTGTCTAGTTTGAGAAACAGATGCCTCACAAGTCCACAACTGGCAGTTTCATTAACTTCTTGACGCTAGGGGTCAGATTTTTTAATTTTTTTAAAATAACGTTCCTAAGGTAAACGGACTATTTCTCAGTTCCAGATCGTAGAATATGCATATAATTTACAGATTAGGATAGAAAACACTCCAAAGTTTCCAAAACTGTCAAAATATTGTCTGTGAGTTTAACAAAACTGAAAACCTGAGGAAATCTAACCCGGAAGTTATTTTATTTTTATTTTTTATCTGTGTTTCATTTCCCGTCTTTCTTCAATTTAAAGGGGTATCAACCAGATTCCTTTTCCAATGGCTTCCTCAGGCTATGACCAGGCTTTAGACATAGTTTCAGGCTTTTATTTTGAAAAATAAGCGAGAATTTTCAAAACTAGTCAGGTGTCCTTTGATTAGTTCCTGCGCGCGAGAGGGGTAACTCTCCATTTTCTTTCTCTCTTTTATTGAATAGGTTACGGTCCGGTTGAAATATTATCGATTATGTATGTTAAAAACAATCTGAGGATTGATTATAAAAAACATTTGACATGTTTCTACGAACATTACGGATACTTTTTGGAATTTTCGTCGAACGGAACGAGGCTGTAGTTTTCTGAACATAACGCGCAACCCAAATGGCAATTTTTTGTTATAAAAGTAATATTTATCGAACAAAAATAACATTTATTGTGTAACTGGGAGTCTTGTGAGTGCAAACATCCGAAGATTATCAAAGGTAAGCGATTAATTTTATTGCTTTTCTGACTTTCGTGACCATGCTAATTTGGGGCTAGCTGTTCTAGCATTGATTGATACACTCACAAAAGCTTGGATTGCTTTCGCTGTAAAGTATATTTTCAAAATCTGACACGATAGGTGGATTAACAACAAGCTAAGCTGTGTTTTGGTATATTTCACTTGTGATTGCATGATTATAAATATTTTTAGTAATATTTTGCGCCCTGCAATTCAGCGGTTGTTTAGGAAAATGATCCTGCTAAAGGGATTCGTAGCGCAGAGAGGTTAAATAGTACCCGCAAAACACCAGTCTCAACGTCAACAGTGAAGAGGTGATTCTGGGATGCTGGCCTTCTAGGCAGAGTTCCTCTGTCCAGTATTTGTGTTATTTTGCCCATTTTAATATTTTTGTTTTATTGGACTGTCTGTGATATGGCCTTTTCATTGCAACTCTGCCTAGAAGGCCAGCATCCCAGAATCGCCTCTTCACTGCTGACATTGAGACTGGTGTTTTGCGGGTTTTGCGAGTCTAAAGAAGGCCAGTTGTATTGCTTCTTTAATCAGGACAACAGTTTTCAGCTGTGCTAACACAATTACAAAAGGGTTATTTTAAATGATAAACTTGGAATAGCTAACACAACGTGCCATTGGAACACAGGAGTAATGGTTGCTGATAATGGGCCTCTGAAATTGAGAACCGAGAGATTGAGAAACAGCTTCTATCTCAAGGCCATCAGACTGCTAAACAGCAATCACTAACTCAGAGAGGCTGCTGCCCACATTGAGACCCAATCACTGGACACTTTAATAAATGGATCACTAGTCACTTTAAACAATGTCACTTTAAATAATGCCACTTTAATAATGTTTACACATCTTACATTACTCATATTACATGTATATACTGTATTTTACACCATGTACAGCACCTTGCCTATGCGCTCGGCCATCGCTCATCCATATACTTACATGTACATATTCTCATTCACCCCTTTAGATTTGTGTGTATTAGGTAGTTGTTGGGGAATTGTTAGATTACTTGTTAGATTTGTGTGTATTAGGTAGTTGTTGGGAATTGTTAGATTATTTGTTAGATATTAATGCACTCTTGGCACAAGCATTTCGCTACACTCGCATTAACATCTGCTAACCGTGAGTATGTGACCAATACAATTTGATTTGATTTGTACGCCTACGTAGATATTCCATTCAAAATCAGCCGTTTCCAGCTACAATAGTCGTTTACAACATTAACAATGTCTACACTGTATTTCTGATCAATTTGATGTTATTTTAATGGACAAAAAAATGTGCTTCTCTTTCAAAAACAAGGACATTTCAAAAGTGACCCCAAACCTTTGAACGTAGTGTATATCATAGTATACTATAATATTTTTTCATGTGTTAGAGTGTAAGAGGTGGACCTAGAGGAAAGAAAATGAGAAAGGGAGCGTGAGTATAGAGAGACAGAGTGAGAGGAGTAGAGAGACGAGGGTGGGGTTAGGCTGGGTCCCTGCCCAGAACACAATCTGGATCCTGTGTAGCTGCCAGACCACTGAACACACACACTAGTCCTGTGTATGTGCCAGACCACCCAGGTAGACAGAGGCCTGCAGGGCTTGAGGTGATGAGCAGGCACTAGGGCTCGCAGACAACACACATACACACACCCCTACACACGTTCTCACTAATGCCAATTTACAGCACCCTATTCCCTCCCACTGTAACCACGACTTAACACCAACTAGACACACACACACAAACATACACAACGCTCCCCCTCCTTCACTCATTCCTTACCTCATTGTAAAGTCTCAATTCCTTACACAACACGAGAGAGAGAAAGAGAGAAAAAGAGAGAAAAAGAGAGGAAAAGAGAGAAAGGCAGAGAGAGAGAGAGAGAGAGAGAGAAAGGCAGAGAGAGAGAGAGAGAGAGAGAAAGAGAGAGAGAAAGGCAGAGAGAGAGAGAGAGAGAAAGGCACAGAGAGAGAGAGAGAGAGAAAGAAAGGCAGAGAGAGAGAGAGAGAGAGAGAAAGAGAGAGAGAGAGAAAGGCAGAGAGAGAGAGAGAGAAAGGCAGAGAGAGAAAGAGAGAGAGAAAGGCAGAGAGAGAGAGAGAGAAAGAGAGAGAGAAAGAAAGGCAGAGAGAGAGAGAGAGAGAGAGAGAGAAAGGCAGAGAGAGAGAGAGAGAGAAAGGCAGAGAGAGAGAGAAAGGGAGAAAAAGAGAGAAAGGCAGAGGAGGAGAGGGAGAAAAACCCACAACACATCACATGTCTTTATCTCTAGTGGGGGGTATCTTTATCTCTTTAGTGGGGGTTATCTTTATCAATTTTAGTGGGGGCTATCTTTATCTCTTTAGTGTGGGATATATTTATCTCTTTAGGTAGGGATATATTTAACTCTTTAGTGGGGGATATATTTATCTCTTTAGTGGGAGATATATTTATCACTTTAGTGGGAGATATACAGTATTTATCTCTTTACTGGGGGATATCTTTATCTCTTTAGTGGGGGTATATTTATCTCTTTAGTGGGGGTATATTTATCTCTTTAGTCCTGTTTGAAATCCCTGAGCGGTTTCCTTCCTCTACGGAAACTGAGTTAGGAAGGACACTGTATCTTTGTAGTGACTTGGTGTATTGATACACCACCCAAAGTGTAATTAATAACTTCAACATGCTCAAAGAGATATTCAGTGTCTGCTTTTATTTATACCCATCTACCAATAGGTGCCCTTCTTTGCGAGGCATTGGAAAACCTCTATGGTCTTTGTGGTTGAATCTGTGTTCGAAATTAACTACTCGACTGAGTGACCTTACAGATCAATGTATGTGTAGGGTACTGAGATGGGGTAATCATTCAAAAATCATGTCCAACACAAAAAAAAAAAAATTTAAAAAAATTGTAAAAACAAAATTCCACTTTGACATTGTGGCACAACATCTCAGTTTAATCCATTTTAAATTCAGGCTGTAACACAACAAAATGTTGAAAAAGTCAAGGGGTCTGAATACTTTCTGAAGACACTGCACATGTGAGCGCACGAATATGTGTGTCAGGTAAGTGGGCTCAATAGCTTGGGTTTGTGAACAAGTGGTGTGTGTGTGTGTGTGTGTGTGTGTGTGTGTGTGTGTGTGTGTGTGTGTGTGTGTGTGTGTGTGTGTGTGTGTGTGTGTGTGTGTGTGTGTGTGTGTGTGTGTGTGTGTGTGTCCTGGTTCAATCAGACCTTTGGGGTAAGTAGATCATGTTTGACAGACCCCTGTACTAAAGCCATCTGTCCACACATACTAATATTGGCTTCACTGTGAGAGTAGAGTAACGTCTGGCCTGTATCAGGAGAGAGTGAGTGTAAGTGTGAGTGAGTGTAAGTGAGAGTGTGTGTAGGAGTGAGTGTGTGTAGGAGTGAGTGTGTGTAGGAGTGAGTGAGTGAGTGTAGGAGTGAGTGAGTGAGTGTAGGAGTGAGTGAGTGGGTGTGTGTGTGTGCGCGCGTGTGCGTACGAGGGGGCATGCGCGTGTGTGTGTGTGTGAGTTGTGTATTTTATTAGGATCCCCATTCCTGGGGTCCACACAAAACATGAAACATAATACAGAATGACATAATACAGAACATCAATAAACAAGAACAACTCAAGGACAGAACTACATACATTTTTTTAAAGGCACACGTAGCCTACATCTCAATACATACACACAAACTATCTAGGTCAAATAGGGGAGAGGTGTTGTGTCGCGAGGTGTTGCTTGATCTGTTTTTTTAAACCAGGTTTGTTGTTAATTTGAGCAATATGAGATGGAATGTAGTTCCATGCAATAAGGGCTCCATATAATACTCTACACTTTCTTGAATTTGTTCTGGATTTGGGGACTGTGAAAAGACCCCTGGTGGCATGTCTGGCGGGATAAGTGTGTGTGTCAGAGCTGTGTGTAAGTTGACTACGCAAACAATTCGGGATTTTCAACACGTTAATGCGTCTTATATAAAGAAGAAGTGATGCAGTCAGTCTCTCCTCAACTCTGAGCCAAGAGAGACTGGCATGCATAGTATTTATATCAGCCCTCTGATTACAATTAAGGGCAAAACGTGCCACTCTGTTCTGGGCCAGCTGCAGCTTAACTAGGTCTTTCCTTGCAGCACTGGACTACACGACTGGACAATAATCAAGATTAGACAAAACTAGAGCCTGCAGAACTTGCTTTTTGGAGTGTGGTGTCAAAAAAGCAGAGCATCTCTTTATTACGGCTAGACCTCTCCCCATCTTTACAACCATTGAATCTATATGTTTTGACCATGACAGTTTACCAATCTAAGGTAATGCCAAGTAATTTAGTCTCCTCAACTTGATCAACAGCCACACCATTCATTACCAGATTCAACTGTGTATGTCAGACATGTCTGTGGCGTGGTATGTGTAGCGTGCAGCTGGGCTTGTTGTCAGGGCAATGGCACAAGAACTCAGCTACCTCTTACTGGGGTCAGAGGTAAAACAGCTGTGTGTGTGTTAAGGTACTCCACCACACACACAGTTGAGAGAGAGAGAAGAGAAGAGAGAGAGAAAGAGAGAAGAGGAGAAGAAAGAAAAGACTGATCTCTCAAACACACATAACTGTTTCCCTTCTAACACTTCCCCCCTCTCTCTGTCTCTCTCTGTCTACCCCCCTCCCTCTCTTCACAAATTAATGACAGATGTGAGTCAAATTAGAACCCCCCCCCATAACAAACAACCATAACGAAGTTAAAGCCCCCCTGCCACTGTTTCAGTAAAAAGCTGAGGGATGGGACTGGAGGAATGCAACCACTCTCAAATGCATAGAAAGAGCTATGGATGCAAGGACTGATCATCCATTACATAACAATTATAGTTTTGACCATGTTTTGAGGCTACACAGCGTTTGTTTGCATGTACATTGTCTACAAACATTGAAGTAAAATAAGATTATATTTTGGGTTCTGATAGGGTACGACAGCTGAACTAAACTCATGAGGCATTTCTAAATGATATTTTTCATATACATATGATATATTTATAATTCCAAAAATGGATGTAGCAACTGCAGATTGCCCCTTTAACCACCTCCCTACCTGGATTATGTTGGAGAGGATTCCATTAAAGAACACCCTCTCCAACATAATCCAGGTAGAATCAGGAATTCCCCAGGGCAGCTGTCTAGGCCCATTACTTTTTTCAATCTTTACTAATGACATGCCACAGGCTTTGAGTAAAGCCAGTGTGTCTATGTATGCGAATGACACTATACACGTCAGCTACTACAGCGACTGAAATGGCCGCAACATTTAACAAAGAGTTGCACCTAGTTCCAGAGTGGGTGGCAAGGAAAAAGTTACTCCTAAATATTTCTAAAACTAAAAGCATTGTATTTGTGACAAATCATTCACTAAACCCAACTAAATCTTGTAATAAATAATGTGGAAATTGAGTAAATCGAGGTGACTAAACTGCTTGGATTAAACCTGGATTGTAAACTGTCATGGTCAAAAACATGTTGATACAACAGTATCTAGAATGGGGAGAAGTCTGTCCATAATAAAGCACTGCTCTGCCTTCTTAACACTATCAACAAGGCAGGTCCTACAGGCCCTAGTTTTGTCGTGCCTGGACTACTGTTCAGTTGTGTGGTCAGGTGCCACAAAAAGGGACTTTGCAATTGGCTCAGAACAGAGCACGGCTGGCCCTTGGATGTACACAGAGAGAAAAATGTTATAATATGCATGTCAATCTCTTGACTCAACGTGGAGGAGAGATTGACTTCATCATTACTTGTGTTTATGAGAGGTATTGACATGTTGAATGCATCGAGTTGTCTGTTTGAACTACTGGCACACAGCTCGGACACCCATGCATACCCCACAAGACATGCCACAAGAGGTCTCTTCACAGTCCCCAAATCCAGAACAGACTATGGGAGGGGCACAGTACCACATAGAGCCATGACTACATGGAACTCTATTCCATATCAAGTAACTGATGAAAGCAGTAAAATTAGATTTTAAAAAACAGAAAAAAACACCTTATGGAACAGCGGGACTGTGAAGCAACACAAAAACAGGCACAGACACGCATACACACACACACATGATAACATATGCACTATACACACACGCACACACACACACAATAACATACGCACTATACACACAAGTACACATGGATTTAGTACTGTAGATATGTGGTAGTGGTGGAGTAGGGGGCTGAGGGCACACAGTGTGTTGTGGAATCTGTGAATGTATTGTAATGTTTTTAAAATAGTATAAACTGCCTTCATTGTGTTGGACCCCAGGAAGAGGATTGGGTTCGGTGGACAGATATTGGGCCCATCACCAATCAGGCCACAAAAAGGGTCTAACTTTCAGTTTGATGAATGAAGTCAATAAAAAGCGCCTGACAACCACACACACACACACACACACACCTGCAACACAACCACACACACACCCACACACCTACAACACAACCACACACACACACACACACACACACCTGCAACACAACCACACACACACACACACCTGCAACACAACCACACACACACACACACACCTGCAACACAACCACACACACACACACCTGCAACACAACCACACACACACACACACCTGCAACACAACCACACACACACACACACACACAGACCTGCAACACAATCACACACACACACACACACACTTGCAACACAACCACACACACACACACACCTGCAACACAACCACACACACACACACACACACCTGCAACACAACCACACACACACACACACACACACACACACACACACACACACACACACACACACACACACACACACACACACACACACACACACCTGCAACACAACCACACACACACACACACCTGCAACACAACCACACACACACACCTGCAACACAACCACACACACACACCTGCAACACAACCACACACACACTTGCAACACAACCACGAGCACAACCACACACACACACACACCTGCAACACAACCACACACACACACACCTGCAACACAACCACGAGCACAACCACACACACACACCTGCAACACAACCACGAGCACAACCACACACACACACACACCTGCAACACAACCACGAGCACAACCACACACACACACACACACCTGCAACACAACCACGAGCACAATCACACACACACACACCTGCAACACAACCACGAGCACAATCACACACACACACACCTGCAACACAACCACGAGCACAACCATACACACACACCTGCAACACAACCACGAGCACAACCACACACACACACCTGCAACACAACCACGAGCACAACCACACACACACCTGCAACACAACCACGAGCACAACCACACACACACACACCTGCAACACAACCACGAGCACAACCACACACACACACCTGCAACACAACCACGAGCACAACCACACATACACACCTGCAGCACAACCACGAGCACAACCACACACACACCTGCAGCACAACCACGAGCACAACCACACACACACCTGCAGCACAACCACGAGCACAACCACACACACACACCTGCAACAACCACGAGCACAACCACACACACACACCTGCAACACAACCACGAGCACAACCACACACACACACCTGCAACACAACCACGAGCACAACCACACACACACACCTGCAACACAACCACGAGCACAATCACACACACACACACCTGCAACACAACCACGAGCACAATCACACACACACACACCTGCAACACAACCACGAGCACAACCACACACACACACCTGCAACACAACCACGAGCACAACCACACACACACCTGCAACACAACCACGAGCACAACCACACACACACACCTGCAACACAACCACGAGCACAACCACACACACACACCTGCAACACAACCACGAGCACAACCACACATACACACCTGCAGCACAACCACGAGCACAACCACACACACACCTGCAGCACAACCACGAGCACAACCACACACACACAGGTACCTGCAGAGAGAAGGCTCGTAGGGCAGGTATAGGGATGAGAGCTGCCATGAAGAAAGCAGTGACGTTACTGATGGAGGTGAGAGCTACACTAGCCCCTGTCCTCTTCAAACACTCCCCCGTACGGTCCTACAGAGAGAGAGAGAGAGAGAGATAAAGAGAGATAAAGAGAGATAAAGAGAGAGAAATCCATTAGAATTCAACCTGTTCAGATAGGGGGCTACAAAACACAACACATTGCAAGAGGAGATACATCATGACGCCAATGATATGATAATAAAATATATTGCAGAGCATACGGAAGGAGATATCAAGAGCTGCAAAACATCTTGGTATGTTCCAACTTCCAACTTGATCTTCAGGCAAGTGTTTGATTGGATTAAGATATATGACAGGTGTCTGCCTCAGGTGTTTCGTAGGGTTGTGTTTAGGAGTGGAATACATTGCTCTTATCTCTCCATGACACCTTACTAAGCCTGAGTAGAAAGACTGCATGCAGCTTGTGTGGCTTTTTAGAGGAAAGAAAACAAGTTTCTACCCACTCTTTGGTTGAGAGTTTCCTTTTGCGAGGGTACCTTCATTTATAACATGTATGAACACAATAGTTAATCACGCAAGATTTGACTTCTGGGTTAACAGTTATTATACACACGCTAAGATCAAAAACACGATGCTCACACACTTATCTCACTAACGTTCTGCAGACACAAAACACAATACATCCCGTCTTAGCCCTATCTGCCCCAAATGGAGCTACGCAGAATCACACTCACACAATGTTAGTTAGGGTTGGGTGACGATGATAGACGATGATAGACAGCCAACCTTTCGATGGTGACGACATCGTGATGTGACAGACGATGGTTTAGCCTACTTGGTACATGGCTTGCGCCACGCAGTAAATACCACACGGGTGGCACTCCTAGTAACTGGCCTATCCCTACTAGCCTATTTCAATAAATATGTTATATGCAGAACGCAAGAGGAATTTAAGATAGACAGAGCAGAGAATTCCACTTAAGCAGCGCAAAATAAAAAAATTAAGATATTGGGTCCAATATGGTGCCATCATATATCACAATGTTTCATGAGTACATCATCATGACAGGACAAAGGTTGACGTCACCCAACGCTAGCGTGTGTGGAGTGTTGAGGACGTGTAGGACCACACACAGAGAGTGTGAGTGTCAGACAGAAGAGATCAGGTTCATCTCTGTTTACTGTTCATCTGGGGATGGAGGTAAGAGATCAGGTTCATCTCTGTTTACTGTTCATCTGGGGATGGAGGTAAGAGATCAGGTTCATCTCTGTTTACTGTTCATCTGGGGATGGAGGTAAGAGATCAGGTTCATCTCTGTTTACTGTTCTTCTGGAGATGGAGGTAAGAGATCAGGTTCATCTCTGTTTACTGTTCATCTGGGGATGGAGGTAAGAGATCAGGTTCATCTCTGTTTACTGTTCATCTGGGGATGGAGGTAAGAGATCAGGTTCATCTCTGTTTACTGTTCATCTGGGGATGGAGGTAAGAGATCAGGTTCATCTCTGTTTACTGTTCTTCTGGAGATGGAGGTAAGAGATCAGGTTCATCTCTGTTTACTGTTCATCTGGGGATGGAGGTAAGAGATCAGGTTCATCTCTGTTTACTGTTCATCTGGGGATGGAGGTAAGAGATCAGGTTCATCTCTGTTTACTGTTCATCTGGGGATGGAGGTAAGAGATCAGGTTCATCTCTGTTTACTGTTCATCTGGGGATGGAGGTAAGAGATCAGGTTCATCTCTGTTTACTGTTCATCTGGAGATGGAGGTAAGAGATCAGGTTCATCTCTGTTTACTGTTCTTCTGGGGATGGAGGTAAGAGATCAGGTTCATCTCTGTTTACTGTTCATCTGGGGATGGAGGTAAGAGATCAGGTTCATCTCTGTTTACTGTTCTTCTGGAGATGGAGGTAAGAGATCAGGTTCATCTCTGTTTACTGTTCTTCTGGAGATGGAGGTAAGAGATCAGGGGGGAAATAAAAACAAGTAAATACATGTCTGTGTTTCCCCTCCTACACACACACACACACACACACACACACACACACACACACACACACACACACACATGCTACTCTCTGTTTATCTTATATGCATAGTCACTTTAACCATACATCCATGTACCTCAATAAGCCTGACTAACTGGTGTCTGTATACAGCCTTGCTACTCTTATTTTCAAATGTATTTTTACTGTTGTTTTATTTCTTTACTTACCTACACACACACACACACACACACACACACACACACACACACACACACACACACACACACACACACACACACACACACACACACACACACACACACACACACACACACGCGCGCAGGCACACGCAGGCACACACACACGCAGGCACACACACGCAGGCACACACACGCAGGCACACACACGCAGGCACACACACACGCAGGCACACACACACGCAGGCACACACGCACACACACACACACGCAGGCACACACACACACACACACGCAGGCACACACACACACACACACGCAGGCACACACACTCGACAAACCGTTTTAGTACCCCAGACCTCAAGAGCCCACATCCTATGCATTAGTGTATACAAAGTACGCTCCTATAGACATTTGAATGTCTGGCTGTGTGTATGTTTGTGTGTGTGTGTGTTTGATGTTGCATCACAGGCTCAGACAGGCTCAGACACATTCGTCTAGGTGAGGGATAAGAGGAGGGGGAGACAGAGAGAGGGAAGGGGGATGGATAGGTTTGTTTTCAATCTTCCCCAGAGCCCATATCTAAAAAAGTGTCTTAGAGTGCTGATCTAGGATCAGGTTCCCCCTGTTCATACAATCATATTCATTATGCTTTAAATAAGGCAAGAACTGGACGCAGATTAGTTCTCAGACTAGTCCCTGCAGGAGGGGTTGAAGAAGCCATGCCCAATGTGATCAGTGTGGTGGAAGCATAGTGTTGTTGATGTGTCTCACCTCAAATGGGATCCTCTTGTTCTGTCCCGTCTCACTGAAGGCATGGGCCAGGAGAAACACATCATCCACACCTACACCTAGTGCCAGGAAAGGAAGCACCTGAAACACACACCACACACACACACACACACACACACACACACACACACACACACACACACACACACACACACACACACACACACACACACACACACACACACACACACACACACGCGCGCACTACCACTTAAAACACACACTAACACTCAGTTGGCCAGGCTACATACTGTACATGTATGTATACCAGTTAGTCAATCTGTGTGTGTGATGTGTTACTGAAGTCTGCCTACAGTTTGTAACCTTTGACTGATTGAACGGTAGTGTAGGTAACACATCAAAAGTTTGGGGTCACTTAGAAATATCCTTGTTTTTGAAAGAAAAACATTTTTTTTTGTCCATAAGAATTACATCAAATTGATCAGAAATACAGTGTAGAAATTGTTAATGTTGTAAATGACTATTGTAGCTAGAAACGGCAGATTTTTCCATGGAATATCTTCATAGGCGTACTGAAACCTGATTAAAGAAGCAATAAAACTGGCCTTCTTTAGACTAGTTGAGTATCTGGAGCATCAGCATTTGTGGGTTCGATGACAGGCTCAAAATGGCCTTCTGAAACTCGTCAGTCTGTTCTTGTTCTAAGAAATTAAGGCTATTCCATTCGCAAAATTGCCAAGAAACTGAAGATCTCGTACAACGCTGTGCACAGTCGTGGCCAAAAGTTTTGAGAATAACACAAATATTAATTTTCACAAAGTCTGCTGCCTCAGTTTGTATGATGGCAATTTGCATATACTCCAGAATGTTATGAAGAGTGATCAGATGAATTGCAATTAATTGCAAAGTCCCTCTTTGCCATGCAAATCCCCCCCAAAAATGTCCACTGCATTTCAGCCCTGCCACAAAAGGACCAGCTGACATCATGTCAGTGATTCTCTCATTAACACAGGTGTGAGTGTTGATGAGGACAAGGATGTAGATCACTCTGTCATGCTAATTGAGTTCGAATAACAGACTGGAAGCTTCAAAAGGAGGGTGGTCCTTAGAATCATTGTTCTTCCTCTGTCAACCATGGTTACCTGCAAGGAAACACGTGCCGTCATCATTGCTTTGCACAAAAAAGAGCTTCACAGGCAAGGATATTGCTGCCAGTAAGATTGCACCTAAATCAACAATTTATAGGATCATCAAGAACTTAAAGGAGAGAGGTTCAATTGTTGTGAAGAAGGCTTCAGGGCACCCAAGAAAGTCCAGCAAGCGCCAGGACCGTCTCCTAAAATTGATTCAGCTGCGGGATCGGGGCACCACCAGTACAGAACTTGCTCAGGAATGGCAGTAGGCAGGTGTGAGTTCATCTGCACGCACAGTGAGGCAAAGACTTTTGGAGGATGGCCTGGTGTCAAGAAGGGCAGCAAAGAAGCCACTTCTCTCCAGGAAAACATCAGGGACAGACTGATATTCTGCAAAAGGTACAGGGATTGGATTGCTGAGGACTGGGGTAAAGTCATATTCTCTGATGAATCCCCTTTCTGATTATTTGGGGCATCCGGAAATAAGCTTGTCCGGAGAAGACAAGGTGAGCGCTACCATCAGTCCTGTGTCATGCCAACAGTAAAGCATCCTGAGACCATTCATGTGTGGGGTTGCTTCTCAGCCAAGGGAGTGGGCTCACTCACAATTTTGTCTAAGAACACAGCCATGAATAAAGAATGGTACCAACACATCCTCTGAGAGCAACTTCTCCCAATCATCCAGGAACAGTTTGGTGACGAACAATGCCTTTTCCAGCATGATGGAGCACCTTGCCATAAGGCAAAAGTGATAACTAAGTGGCTCGGGGAACAAAACATCAATATTTTGGGTCCATGGCCAGGAAACTCCCCAGACCTTAATCCCATTGAGAACTTGTGTTCAATCCTCAAGAGGCGGGTGGACAAACAAAAACCCACAAATTCTGACAAACTCCAAGCATTGATTATGCAAGAATGGGCTACGATCAGTCAGGATGTGGCCCAGAAGTTAATTGACAGCATGCCAGGGCGGATTGCAAAGGTCTTGAAAAAGAAGGGTCAACACTGCAAATATTGACTCTTTGCATCAACTTCATGTAATTGTCAATTAAAGCCTTTGACACTCATGAAATGCTTGTAATTATACTTCAGTATTCCATAGTAACATCTGACAAAAATATCTAAAGACACTGAAGCAGCAAACTACGTGAAAATTAATATTTGTGTCATTCTCAAAACTTTTGGCCATGACTGTACTACTCCCTTCACAGAATAGCACAAACTGGCTCTAACCAGAATAGAAAGAGGAGTGGGAGGCCCCGGTGCACAACTGAGCAAGAAGACAAGTACATTAGAGTGTCTAGTTTGAGAAACAGACGCCTCACAAGTCCTCAACTGGCAGCTTCATTAAATAGTACCCACAAAACACCAGTCTCAACGTCAACAGTGAAGGGGCGACTCCAGGATGCTGGCCTTCTAGGCAGAGTTACAAAGAAATGCCATATCTCAGACAGGACAATAAAAATAAAAGAATAAGATGGGTAAAAGAACACAGACACTGGACAGAGGAAGATTGGGAAAAAGTGTTATGGACAGACGAATCTAAGTTTGAGGTGTTCGGATCACAAAGAAGAACATTCGTGAGATGCAGAAAAAAAATTAAAGATGCTGGAGGAGTGCTTGACACCATCTGTCAAGCATTGTGGAGGCAATGTGATGGTATGGGGTGCTTTGGTGCTGGTAAAGTGGGAGATGTGTACATGGTGAAAGGGATCTTGAAGAAGGAAGGTTATCACTCCATTTTGCAACGCCATGCCATACCCTGCAGATGGTGCTTAATTGGAGCCAATTTCCTCCTACAACAGGACAATGACCCAAAGCACAGCTCCAAACTATGTAAGAACTATTTAGGGAAGAAGCAGTCAGCTGGTATTCTGTCTATAATGGAGTGGCCAGCACAGTCACTGGATCTCAACCCTATTGAGCTGTTGTGGGAGCAGCTTGACCGTATGGTACGTAAGAAGTGCCCATCAGGCCAATCCAACTTGTGGGAGGTGCTTCAGGAAGCATGGGGTGAAATCTCTTCAGATTACCTCAACAAATTGACAACAAGAATGCCAAAGGTCTGCAAGGCTGTAAATGTTGCAAATGGAAGATTCTTTGACAAAAGCAAAGTTTGAAGGACACAATTATTATTTCAATTAAAAATCATTATTTATAACCTTGTCAACGTCTTGACTATATTTCCTATTCATTTTGCAACTCATTTCATGTATGTTTTCATGGAAAACAGGGACATTTCTAAGTGACCCCAAATTTTTCAAAGGTAGTGTATGTCACCTGTGTGTGTGTGTGTGTGTGTGTTGTGTGTGTTGTATGTTGTGTGAGTGCGTGTGCGTGTGTGTGTGTGTGTGCTACCTGTGTGCTGGCAGCGTTGAAAGATATGCCCAGCAGAGAGCAGAGCCCCAGGCCTGCAGCCACAGACAGCGCCACCAAGAGGACACCAGCCAGTCCGACAGCTCCCTGAGACTTAGCACAGTCCCAGCGTAGCATGGTCAGACACGCATAGGCCAACTACACAGAGAGAGAGAGAGCATGTTAATGTTCACACACACATGCTTACACACACACTTACACACACACTTGCACACACACACACAGAGGTATAGTTGATTAAGTGTGTTGAGCCCCAGGTGTGCGTTGTCAGTCTCACCATGAGCAGGTAGCCGCTGGCCACTCGTATGATGCTGACATCAGAGAAAGACTTGAGGATGTCTTCCAGAGTGGTGGTGGTAAACGTCAACACTTTCTGAGACGAGTTGGCTGCTACACTCTGCTTTACTGCCTGGGGGGGGAGAGAGAGAGGGAGAGGGAGAGAGAGAGAGAGGACGGGGAGAGAGAGAGAGAGAGAGAAAGAGAGAGAGAGAGAGAGAGAGAGAGAGAGAGAGAGAAGGAGAGGACGGGGAGAGAGAGAGAGAGAAAGAGAGAGAGAGAGAGAGAGAGAGAAGGAGAGGGGACGGGGAGAGAGAGAAAGAGAGAGAGAGAGAGGGGAGGGGGAGAGAGAGAGAGAGAGGGAGAGCGAGAGAGGACGGAGAGAGAGAGATAGAGAGAGAGGGGACGGGGAGAGAGAGAGGGGATGGAGAGAGAGAGAGAGAGAGGGGACGGAGAGAGAGAGAGGGGACAGAGAGAGAGAGAGAGAGAGAGAGAGAGAGAGAGAGGACGGAGATAGAGGGAGAGAGAGGGAGAGGGAGAGATAGAGAGAGAGAGGACAGAGAGAGAGAGATAGATAGATAGAGAGAGAGGGGACGGGGAGAGAGAGAGAAAGAGAGAGAGAGGGGACGGGGAGAGAGAGAGAGAGAGAGAGAGAGAGAGAGAGAGAGAGAGAGAGAGAGAGAGAGAGAGGACGGAGAGAGAGAGAGAAAGAAGGAGAGAGAGAGAGAGAGAGAGAGAGAGAGAGAGAGAGAGGGAGAGGGAGAGAGGACGGGGAGAGAGGGAGAGAGAGAGGACGGAGAGAGAGAGAGCGAGAGAGAGAGGACGGGGAGAGAGAGTGAGAGAGGGGACGGGGAGAGAGAGAGAGAGAGAGTTAGAGAGAGAGAGAGAGAGAGAGAGAGAGAGAGCGAGCTAAATAACAGGTTGGGTGGTGTAAATGATGTAAAAGCTAACAACTCTACAGAGTGAGTAGGAGAGGCTCTAAGATAGCACAGTACTGCAGCTGTGACCTCTATAAACACACACACAGATACACACATTATAAAACTCAATGCTTCTCTGGACTCTTTCACTGATTTCAGTGAAAAACCCACAAGCATAGAAGCACACACACACATACGCACACACACACACACACACACACACACACACATGCAAGGACACACCACACACAGTAGATGTTTGGTCTGTGCCCCTGATGGTTAGAAGAGATTGATAAAAACACAGTTCTCTCACACCTGTTCCCTCACACTGAACACTGGGCCCCAAAAATGAATGGCTCACACACACACACACACACACACACACACACACACACACACACACACACACACACACACACACACACACACACACACACACACACACACACACACACACACATACACACACACACACACACATCGTATGGAGCAGGGGTTGAGACCTTAAAAACAAAGACCAGTTGATGTCACACATGAGCCACCAATGGGTTTGCAGCTGGGAAAGAGATTGTGCGTGCGTGTGTGTTCAAAAGATTCAGCGCCAGCCTGATGTTTTCCAGATGTCCTGCTCTCCCCTGCACAGCCCCCAACTCTAACCCACCACCACACACCACTACTGGGACCACTCTCTACTGGAGGACCAGGCTTACATATGGGGTAAACCAGGTTGCAAGTTCAGATACGGGGACTACTGGGGGGCCCAGACTTCAGCTTCAGATAGGGGACATGGGCTGTACTGGGGGGCCCAGACTTCAGCTTCAGATAGGGGACATGGGCTGGGGGGCCCAGACTTCAGCTTCAGATAGGGGACATGGGCTGTACTGGGGGGCCCAGACTTCAGCTTCAAATAGGGGACATGGGCTGTACTGGGGGGCCCAGACTTCAGCTTCAGATAGGGGACATGGGCTGTACTGGGGGGCCCAGACTTCAGCTTCAGATAGGGGACATGGGCTGTACTGGGGGGCCCAGACTTCAGCTTCAGATAGGGGACATGGGCTGTACTGGGGGGCCCAGACTTCAGCTTCAGATAGGGGACATGGGCTGTACTGGAGGGCCCAGACTTCAGCTTCAGATAGGGGACATGGGCTGTACTGGGGGGCCCAGACTTCAGCTTCAGATAGGGGGCATGGGCTGTACTGGGGGGCCCAGACTTCAGCTTCAGATAGGGGACATGGGCTGGGGGGCCCAGACTTCAGCTTCAAATAGGGGACATGGGCTGTACTGGGGGGCCCAGACTTCAGCTTCAGATAGGGGACATGGGCTGTACTGGGGGGCCCAGACTTCAGCTTCAGATAGGGGACATGGGCTGGGGGGCCCAGACTTCAGCTTCAGATAGGGGACATGAGCTGTACTGGGGGGCCCAGACTTCAGCTTCAGATAGGGGACATGGGCTGTACTGGGGGGCCCAGACTTCAGCTTCAGATAGGGGACATGGGCTGGGGGGCCCAGACTTCAGCTTCAGATAGGGGACATGGGCTGTACTGGGGGGCCCAGACTTCAGCTTCAAATAGGGGACATGGGCTGTACTGGGGGGCCCAGACTTCAGCTTCAGATAGGGGACATGGGCTGTACTGGGGGGCCCAGACTTCAGCTTCAGATAGGGGACATGGGCTGTACTGGGGGGCCCAGACTTCAGCTTCAGATAGGGGACATGGGCTGTACTGGGGGGCCCAGACTTCAGCTTCAGATAGGGGACATGGGCTGTACTGGAGGGCCCAGACTTCAGCTTCAGATAGGGGACATGGGCTGTACTGGGGGGCCCAGACTTCAGCTTCAGATAGGGGGCATGGGCTGTACTGGGGGGCCCAGACTTCAGCTTCAGATAGGGGACATGGGCTGGGGGGCCCAGACTTCAGCTTCAAATAGGGGACATGGGCTGTACTGGGGGGCCCAGACTTCAGCTTCAGATAGGGGACATGGGCTGTACTGGGGAGCCCAGACTTCAGCTTCAGATAGGGGACATGGGCTGGGGGGCCCAGACTTCAGCTTCAGATAGGGGACATGAGCTGTACTGGGGGGCCCAGACTTCAGCTTCAGATAGGGGACATGGGCTGTACTGGGGGGCCCAGACTTCAGCTTCAGATAGGGGACATGGGCTGTACTGGGGGGCCCAGACTTCAGCTTCAGATAGGGGACATGAGCTGTACTGGGGGGCCCAGACTTCAGCTTCAGATAGGGGACATGGGCTGTACTGGGGGGCCCAGACTTCAGCTTCAGATAGGGGACATGGGCTGTACTGGGGGGCCCAGACTTCAGCTTCAGATAGGGGACATGGGCTGGGGGGCCCAGACTTCAGCTTCAAATAGGGGACATGGGCTGTACTGGGGGGCCCAGACTTCAGCTTAAGATAGGGGGCATGGGCTGTACTGGGGGGCCCAGACTTCAGCTTCAAATAGGGGACATGGGCTGTACTGGAGGGCCCAGACTTCAGCTTAAGATAGGGGGCATGGGCTGTACTGGAGGGCCCAGACTTCAGCTTCAGATAGGGGGCATGGGCTGTACTGGGGGGCCCAGACTTCAGCTTCAGATAGGGGACATGGGCTGTACTGGGGGGCCCAGACTTCAGCTTCAGATAGGGGGCATGGGCTGTACTGGGGGGCCCAGACTTCAGCTTAAGATAGGGGACATGGGCTGGGGGGCCCAGACTTCAGCTTCAGATAGGGGACATGGGCTGGGGGGCCCAGACTTCAGCTTCAAATAGGGGACATGGGCTGTACTGGGGGGCCCAGACTTCAGCTTCAGATAGGGGACATGGGCTGTACTGGGGGGCCCAGACTTCAGCTTCAGATAGGGGACATGGGCTGTACTGGGGGGCCCAGACTTCAGCTTCAGATAGGGGACATGTGCTGTACTGGGGGGCCCAGACTTCAGCTTCAGATAGGGGACATGGGCTGTACTGGGGGGCCCAGACTTCAGCTTCAGATAGGGGACATGGGCTGTACTGGGGGGCCCAGACTTCAGCTTCAGATAGGGGACATGGGCTGGGGGGCCCAGACTTCAGCTTCAAATAGGGGACATGGGCTGTACTGGGGGGCCCAGACTTCAGCTTAAGATAGGGGGCATGGGCTGTACTGGGGGGCCCAGACTTCAGCTTCAAATAGGGGACATGGGCTGTACTGGAGGGCCCAGACTTCAGCTTAAGATAGGGGGCATGGGCTGTACTGGAGGGCCCAGACTTCAGCTTCAGATAGGGGGCATGGGCTGTACTGGGGGGCCCAGACTTCAGCTTCAGATAGGGGACATGGGCTGTACTGGGGGGCCCAGACTTCAGCTTCAGATAGGGGGCATGGGCTGTACTGGGGGGCCCAGACTTCAGCTTAAGATAGGGGACATGGGCTGGGGGGCCCAGACTTCAGCTTCAGATAGGGGACATGGGCTGGGGGGCCCAGACTTCAGCTTCAAATAGGGGACATGGGCTGTACTGGGGGGCCCAGACTTCAGCTTCAGATAGGGGACATGGGCTGTACTGGGGGGCCCAGACTTCAGCTTCAGATAGGGGACATGGGCTGTACTGGGGGGCCCAGACTTCAGCTTCAGATAGGGGACATGGGCTGTACTGGAGGGCCCAGACTTCAGCTTCAGATAGGGGACATGGGCTGTACTGGGGGGCCCAGACTTCAGCTTCAGATAGGGGGCATGGGCTGTACTGGGGGGCCCAGACTTCAGCTTCAGATAGGGGACATGGGCTGGGGGGCCCAGACTTCAGCTTCAAATAGGGGACATGGGCTGTACTGGGGGGCCCAGACTTCAGCTTCAGATAGGGGACATGGGCTGTACTGGGGGGCCCAGACTTCAGCTTCAGATAGGGGACATGGGCTGGGGGGCCCAGACTTCAGCTTCAGATAGGGGACATGAGCTGTACTGGGGGGCCCAGACTTCAGCTTCAGATAGGGGACATGGGCTGTACTGGGGGGCCCAGACTTCAGCTTCAGATAGGGGACATGGGCTGTACTGGGGGGCCCAGACTTCAGCTTCAGATAGGGGACATGGGCTGGGGGGCCCAGACTTCAGCTTCAAATAGGGGACATGGGCTGTACTGGGGGGCCCAGACTTCAGCTTCAGATAGGGGACATGGGCTGTACTGGGGGGCCCAGACTTCAGCTTCAAATAGGGGACATGGGCTGTACTGGAGGGCCCAGACTTCAGCTTCAGATAGGGGACATGGGCTGTACTGGGGGGCCCAGACTTCAGCTTCAGATAGGGGGCATGGGCTGTACTGGGGGGCCCAGACTTCAGCTTCAGATAGGGGACATGGGCTGGGGGGCCCAGACTTCAGCTTCAAATAGGGGACATGGGCTGTACTGGGGGGCCCAGACTTCAGCTTCAGATAGGGGACATGGGCTGTACTGGGGAGCCCAGACTTCAGCTTCAGATAGGGGACATGGGCTGGGGGGCCCAGACTTCAGCTTCAGATAGGGGACATGAGCTGTACTGGGGGGCCCAGACTTCAGCTTCAGATAGGGGACATGGGCTGTACTGGGGGGCCCAGACTTCAGCTTCAGATAGGGGACATGGGCTGTACTGGGGGGCCCAGACTTCAGCTTCAGATAGGGGACATGAGCTGTACTGGGGGGCCCAGACTTCAGCTTCAGATAGGGGACATGGGCTGTACTGGGGGGCCCAGACTTCAGCTTCAGATAGGGGACATGGGCTGTACTGGGGGGCCCAGACTTCAGCTTCAGATAGGGGACATGGGCTGGGGGGCCCAGACTTCAGCTTCAAATAGGGGACATGGGCTGTACTGGGGGGCCCAGACTTCAGCTTAAGATAGGGGGCATGGGCTGTACTGGGGGGCCCAGACTTCAGCTTCAAATAGGGGACATGGGCTGTACTGGAGGGCCCAGACTTCAGCTTAAGATAGGGGGCATGGGCTGTACTGGAGGGCCCAGACTTCAGCTTCAGATAGGGGGCATGGGCTGTACTGGGGGGCCCAGACTTCAGCTTCAGATAGGGGACATGGGCTGTACTGGGGGGCCCAGACTTCAGCTTCAGATAGGGGGCATGGGCTGTACTGGGGGGCCCAGACTTCAGCTTCAGATAGGGGACATGGGCTGGGGGGCCCAGACTTCAGCTTCAGATAGGGGACATGGGCTGGGGGGCCCAGACTTCAGCTTCAAATAGGGGACATGGGCTGTACTGGGGGGCCCAGACTTCAGCTTCAGATAGGGGACATGGGCTGTACTGGGGGGCCCAGACTTCAGCTTCAGATAGGGGACATGGGCTGTACTGGGGGGCCCAGACTTCAGCTTCAGATAGGGGACATGTGCTGTACTGGGGGGCCCAGACTTCAGCTTCAGATAGGGGACATGGGCTGTACTGGGGGGCCCAGACTTCAGCTTCAGATAGGGGACATGGGCTGTACTGGGGGGCCCAGACTTCAGCTTCAGATAGGGGACATGGGCTGGGGGGCCCAGACTTCAGCTTCAAATAGGGGACATGGGCTGTACTGGGGGGCCCAGACTTCAGCTTAAGATAGGGGGCATGGGCTGTACTGGGGGGCCCAGACTTCAGCTTCAAATAGGGGACATGGGCTGTACTGGAGGGCCCAGACTTCAGCTTAAGATAGGGGGCACGGGCTGTACTGGAGGGCCCAGACTTCAGCTTCAGATAGGGGGCATGGGCTGTACTGGGGGGCCCAGACTTCAGCTTCAGATAGGGGACATGGGCTGTACTGGGGGGCCCAGACTTCAGCTTCAGATAGGGGGCATGGGCTGTACTGGGGGGCCCAGACTTCAGCTTAAGATAGGGGACATGGGCTGGGGGGCCCAGACTTCAGCTTCAGATAGGGGACATGGGCTGGGGGGCCCAGACTTCAGCTTCAAATAGGGGACATGGGCTGTACTGGGGGGCCCAGACTTCAGCTTCAGATAGGGGACATGGGCTGTACTGGGGGGCCCAGACTTCAGCTTCAGATAGGGGACATGGGCTGTACTGGGGGGCCCAGACTTCAGCTTCAGATAGGGGACATGGGCTGTACTGGAGGGCCCAGACTTCAGCTTCAGATAGGGGACATGGGCTGTACTGGGGGGCCCAGACTTCAGCTTCAGATAGGGGGCATGGGCTGTACTGGGGGGCCCAGACTTCAGCTTCAGATAGGGGACATGGGCTGGGGGGCCCAGACTTCAGCTTCAAATAGGGGACATGGGCTGTACTGGGGGGCCCAGACTTCAGCTTCAGATAGGGGACATGGGCTGTACTGGGGGGCCCAGACTTCAGCTTCAGATAGGGGACATGGGCTGGGGGGCCCAGACTTCAGCTTCAGATAGGGGACATGAGCTGTACTGGGGGGCCCAGACTTCAGCTTCAGATAGGGGACATGGGCTGTACTGGGGGGCCCAGACTTCAGCTTCAGATAGGGGACATGGGCTGTACTGGGGGGCCCAGACTTCAGCTTCAGATAGGGGACATGGGCTGGGGGGCCCAGACTTCAGCTTCAAATAGGGGACATGGGCTGTACTGGGGGGCCCAGACTTCAGCTTAAGATAGGGGGCATGGGCTGTACTGGGGGGCCCAGACTTCAGCTTCAAATAGGGGACATGGGCTGTACTGGAGGGCCCAGACTTCAGCTTAAGATAGGGGGCATGGGCTGTACTGGAGGGCCCAGACTTCAGCTTCAGATAGGGGGCATGGGCTGTACTGGGGGGCCCAGACTTCAGCTTCAGATAGGGGACATGGGCTGTACTGGGGGGCCCAGACTTCAGCTTCAGATAGGGGACATGGGCTGTACTGGGGGGCCCAGACTTCAGCTTCAGATAGGGGACATGGGCTGTACTGGGGGGCCCAGACTTCAGCTTCAGATAGGGGACATGGGCTGTACAGGGGGGCCCAGACTTCAGCTTCAGATAGGGGACATGGGCTGTACTGGGGGGCCCAGACTTCACATCTGTTAATGCTGGGATGAAAGTAAAATGTGCACCCTACCAGGATGGAGAAAACCATCATGCATATTCAATGCATTGCTAGTGCCTTCTTGAAACTATCACAGCCATAGTGCGTTATATCATAAGCTGCTGCTGCTAGTGCTGCCTCCAAACTAGGGCAGAGAGGGACCGTTTCCTCCCGTCCTCTCCCATCTCCCTCTTAGGCCCACACAGGAGCAACTGGACTGAGGGGGAGGAAAGGCAGAGGGGGAGAGGAAGGGGAGGAGGACGGGAGGACAGGGGCTGGAATGTGCACATTACGTCTGCCATAGACAGGAATGCCCCCCTCTCTCTCTACACAGCATGTTTTTACAGTACACTCTGTATGGCTCCTAGTACAGTTTACTCCACTGTAAACTCACACACACAAACGCACACAGCATTACCTCTGAGTATTTCCTCTGCCAGGCCTCCAGTATGGCTGCGGCCTTGTCTTGGTTCCAGTTGATATGGGACACGTCCTCATAGCCCTTCAGGTGCTCAAACATCTGCTTAGGGGTCATCAGCTGGAACATGGTCTGTAACGCCTGGGCACTACACACACACGGCAGAGAAAACACATCAGATACACTGGAGCAGCGGTTCCCAAACTAGGGGTCGACTGATATGAAAATGGGGTCGAGGGAGAATTTCCTAAATGTATATATACTGTATAAACACTACATGACCAAAGGTATGTGGAAACCTACTCGTCGAACATTTAATTCCAAAACCATGGGCATTAATATGGACTTGGTCCCACTTTTGCTGCTATAACAGCCTCCACTCTTCTGGGAAGGCTTTACACTAGATGTTGGAACATTGATGTGGGGACTTGCTTCCATTCAGCAACAAGAGCATTAGTGAGGTTGGGCGATTAGGCCTGGATCGCAGTCGGCGATCCAATTTATCCCAAAGGTATGCAATGGGATTGAGGCCAGTCATCTTCTTCCATACCGATCTCGACAAACCATTTCTGTATGGACCTCACTTTGTGACGGGTTCATTGTAATGCTGAAACAGGAAAGGGCCTTCCCCAAATTGTTGCCACAAAGTTGGAAGCACAGAATCATCTAGAATGTCATTGTATGCTGTAGCATTAAGATTTCCCTTCACTGGAACTAAGGGGCCTAGCCCGAACCATGAAAAACAGCCCCAGAACATTATTCCTCCTCCACCAAACTTTACAGTTTGCACTATACATTGGGGCAGGTAGCGTTCTCCTGGCATCTTCCGAATCTCAGATTCGTCATTCGGACTGCCAGATGGTGAATATTGATTCATCACTCCAGAGAATGCATTTCCACTGCTCCAAAGTCCAATGGCGTTGAACTTTGCACCACTCCAGCCGATATTTGGCATTGCGCATGGTGATCTAAGGCTTGTGTGCGGCTGCTCAGCCATGGAAACCCATGCCATGAAGCTCCCGACGAACAGTTCTTGTGCTGACGTTGCTTCTAGAGGCAGTTTGAAACTCGGTAGAGAATGGTGCAACCGAGGATGGACGATTTATACACGCTACGCGCTTCAGCACTCGGCAGTCCCGTTCTGTGAGCTTGTGTGGCCTACCACTTCGCGGCTGAGCCGTTGTTGCCCCTAAACGTTTCCACTTCACAATAAGAGCACATACAGTCGACCGTGGCAGCTCAAGCAGGGCAGAAGTTTTACGAACTGACTAGTTGGAAAGTTGGAATCCTATGACGGTGCCACGTTGAAAGTCACTGAGCTCTTCAGTAATGCCATTCTACTGACAATGTTTGTCTATGGAGATTGTATGGCTGTGTCCTCGATTTTATACACCTGTCAGCAACGGGTGTGGCTGAAATAACCGAATCCACTAATTTGAAGGGGTGTCCACAAACTTTTGCTTATATAGCGCCATTAGATCATGGGAAAAGGCCACACTTGACAGTTGCACTTGAATCATTCCCATGGTGAATGGCTAGGCCTGCTACGCTATGAAGCCTATTGCAGAGACTTTGATATTACTGGCTGCAATTGAAATGGTGAAAACAATGTTTGGGGAGGTAGAAGCACAGAAACTCGCATCAATGCCTTTGTCAGATAACACCGTGAAACAAAGAATTTATGCTATTGCTAGCAATCAAGAGGAAACTCTGACTGAACGACTCAAACTCCCCAGCTTATACTCTCCAAATGGACGTTAGCTGTGAGGGCCGAGATGTCGAGATGCCCATGCATTGACTTTTGTTTGCTATACATGTTGGGGGATGCTATTCTTGAGGACATATTGTTTTGCCTCACGATTCCTGAGCATGAAACGGCACAGGGGATGTTCAGTGTGTTGCGTGGCCATATTGACGAAAAACAGATTCCATGGGATTGAATATCAGACTTTTGCACAGATGGGGCTCCATCTATGGTGGGACGCTGGGCAGGCCTCTGCACTCTAGTTATGAATGTGTCTCCCTCTACCATATAGACACATTGGATGATACACCGAGAGCAACTGGCAGCAAAAGAGCTGAGCACAGAACTCTGAGATATACTGATTGTAAACTACATCAAACCGCATCAACTGCGCGCTCGCCTGTTCACAAAACTATGTGGCGATATGAGATCAGAGCATGACGATGTTCTATTTCACACCGAGGCTTGGTGGTTATGGTGGGGGAGTGTTGGAAAGATTTTTTGCATTGAGAGAGGAACTGTTGTCATTCACAACGGATGTAAAATTACAGACTTGGTAGACTTTCTATGTAATGAAAAGAAAATGTATCTCATTGCCTATGTAACAGACATATTTGGGAAACTGAACGAACTGAACACAAGCATGCAGGGGAAGTAGAAAAACATTCTACAGATGAGTGACAGAATCAGTGCATTCAGAGGAAATTATTATTATTGGAAAGAGAGTCTTTCAAAAGTGAACCATGCCCCGTTTCCTCGGCTGTGCATGTTTCTAACAGAAAAGAGAATCAGAAAGTGACTGCTCACCTCCAACACTTGGAAGAGCACTTTGGGACCTACTTCCCAATCCATTTGACTGTTGACATGCCGGTAAGTGAAATCAAACAGCTGATCGAGCTGTCATGTGAACAAATGCTGCAGACAACGCATTCACGGGTCACTACGGAGGAGTTTTGGTTCCTGACTCAAAGGGAAAACCCTGCCGTCTCCCTCTGAGTATTAATGCAGCGTTCAAAACAACTGGGAACTGGGAAGTCTCCGACTTCCAACTTCAACGTGTTCAAGACAACTGGGAACTCGGTAAAAAACGAGCGCCGATTGAGGGAAATTGTTTTGAATATTCATCCAACGCGGAATTCCAACTCGGGAACTCGGACCTCTTTCTAGAGTTCCAACTTTCTGACCTGAAGATCACTGACATCATGATTTGACATAATATTTTTCCCAGTTGTCATGAAAGCACCATAAAACGAATGGTACCATTGCCAGCTAATATCTATGTGAAGCTGGATTCAGTGCTCTCGTCTAAATTAAAACCAAATATCGATCCAGGTTGGATTTGAAATCAGAGATGAGGTGCACACTGTCGACCACTCCCCCTGACAATGAGATGCTCTGACACGACATGCAGCACACCCATGTCATTAGTGCTGGTGTGATAAGATACATTATGTCAGACTCATTTGCAGTTGACTGTCATAGCCCCAAATAAAAAAGTAAACATTGGCTGTTAATTACAACAAAAAATTCACATGGTTGGGGTCGTGAGAATTTCAGACATCAAAATAGGGTCGTGTGCCCATAAAGTTTGGGAACCCCTGCACTGGAGGCTCCACAGTCCACAGCAACATTTTCATGATATAATGTAGCAGTCAGTGAGGGCAGAGGGGGACATATAGCCCCCCTCTGGGGCAGCAGGTAGCCTAGTGGTTAGAGCGTTGGACTAGTAACCGAAAGGTAGCAAGATCAAATCCCCAAGCCGACAAGGAAAAAATCTGTAGTTCTGCCCCTGAACAAGGCAGTTAACCCACTGTTATTATGTAGTGCTCTCAGGCTGATATTATTACTGTTATTATGTTATAGACCCTGGGCTGATATTATTATTGTTATTATATTATAGATCCTGGGCTGATATTATTATTATGTTATAGACCCTGGGCTGATATTATTATTATGTTATAGATCCTGGGCTGATATTATTATTATGTTATAGACCCTGGGCTGATATTATTATTATTATTATGTTATAGATCCTGGGCTGATATTATTATTATGTTATAGACCCTGGGCTGATATTATTATTATGTTATAGATCCTGGGCTGATATTATTATTATTATTATTATTATTATGTTATAGACCCTGGGCTGATATTATTATTATGTTATAGATCCTGGGCTGATATTATTATTATTATTATTATTATTATTATTATTATTATTATTATTATTATGTTATAGACCCTGGGCTGATATTATTATTATGTTATAGACCCTGGGCTGATATTATGTTATAGATCCTGGGCTGATATTATTATTGTTATTATGTTATAGATCCTGGGCTGATATTGTTATTATTATTATGTTATAGACCCTGGGCTGATATTATTATTGTTATTATGTTATAGATCCTGGGCTGATATTATTATTATGTTATAGACCCTGGGCTGATATTATTATTATGTTATAGATCCTGGGCTGATATTATTATTGTTATTATGTTATAGATCCTGGGCTGATATTATTATTATTATTATGTTATCGACCCTGGGCTGATATTATTATTATGTTATAGATCCTGGGCTGATATTATTATTGTTATTATGTTATAGACCCTGGGCTGATATTATTAATATGTTATAGAGCCTGGGCTGATATTATTATTGTTATTATGTTATAGACCCTGGGCTGATATTATTAATATGTTATAGAGCCTGGGCTGATATTATTATTGTTATTATGTTATAGATCCTGGGCTGATATTATTATTATTATTATTATGTTATAGATCCTGGGCTGATATTATTATTATGTTATAGATCCTGGGCTGATATTATTATTGTTATTATGTTATAGATCCTGGGCTGATATTATTATTGTTATTATGTTATAGATCCTGGGCTGATATTATTATTATGTTATAGATCCTGGGCTGATATTATTATTGTTATTATGTTATAGATCCTGGGCAGATATTATTATTACTATTATTATGTTATAGATCCTGGGCTGATATTATTATTACTATTATTATGTTATAGATCCTGGGCTGATATTATTATTACTATTATTATGTTATAGATCCTGGGCTGATATTATTATTATGTTATAGATCCTGGGCTGATATTATTATTATTATTATTATGTTATAGACCCTGGGCTGATATTATTATTATGTTATAGATCCTGGGCTGATATTATTATTATTATTATTATTATTATTATTATTATGTTATAGACCCTGGGCTGATATTATTATTATGTTATAGACCCTGGGCTGATATTATGTTATAGATCCTGGGCTGATATTATTATTGTTATTATGTTATAGATCCTGGGCTGATATTGTTATTATTATTATGTTATAGACCCTGGGCTGATATTATTATTGTTATTATGTTATAGATCCTGGGCTGATATTATTATTATGTTATAGACCCTGGGCTGATATTATTATTATGTTATAGATCCTGGGCTGATATTATTATTGTTATTATGTTATAGATCCTGGGCTGATATTATTATTATTATTATGTTATAGACCCTGGGCTGATATTATTATTATGTTATAGACCCTGGGCTGATATTATTAATATGTTATAGAGCCTGGGCTGATATTATTATTGTTATTATGTTATAGACCCTGGGCTGATATTATTAATATGTTATAGAGCCTGGGCTTATATTATTATTATTATTATGTTATAGATCCTGGGCTGATATTATTATTATTATTATTATTATTATGTTATAGATCCTGGGCTGATATTATTATTATGTTATAGATCCTGGGCTGATATTATTATTGTTATTATGTTATAGATCCTGGGCTGATATTATTATTGTTATTATGTTATAGATCCTGGGCTGATATTATTATTACTATTATTATGTTATAGATCCAGGGCTGATATTATTATTACTATTATTATGTTATAGATCCTGGGCTGATATTATTATTACTATTATTATGTTATAGATCCTGGGCTGATATTATTATTATGTTATAGATCCTGGGCTGATATTATTATTATTATTATTATGTTATAGACCCTGGGCTGATATTATTATTATGTTATAGATCCTGGGCTGATATTATTATTATTATTATTATTATTATTATTATTATTATTATTATTATGTTATAGACCCTGGGCTGATATTATTATTATGTTATAGACCCTGGGCTGATATTATGTTATAGATCCTGGGCTGATATTATTATTGTTATTATGTTATAGATCCTGGGCTGATATTATTATTATTATTATGTTATAGACCCTGGGCTGCTATTATTATTATGTTATAGATCCTGGGCTGATATTATTATTGTTATTATGTTATAGACCCTGGGCTGATATTATTAATATGTTATAGAGCCTGGGCTGATATTATTATTGTTATTATAATATAGATCCTGGGCTGATATTATTATTATTATTATGTTATAGATCCTGGGCTGATATTATTATTATGTTATAGATCCTGGGCTGATATTATTATTGTTTTTATGTTATAGATCCTGGGCTGATATTATTATTGTTATTATGTTATAGATCCTGGGCTGATATTATTATTATTATTATGTTATAGATCCTGGGCTGATATTATTATTTTTATTACGTTATAGACCCTGGGCTGATATTATTATTATGTTATAGATCCTGAGCTGATATTATTATTGTTATTATGTTATAGACCCTGGGCTGATATTATTAATATGTTATAGAGCCTGGGCTGATATTATTATTGTTATTATAATATAGATCCTGGGCTGATATTATTATTATTATTATGTTATAGATCCTGGGCTGATATTATTATTATGTTATAGATCCTGGGCTGATATTATTATTGTTATTATGTTATAGATCCTGGGATGATATTATTATTACTATTATTATGTTATAGATCCTGGGCTGATATTATTATTACTATTATTATGTTATAGATCCTGGGCTGATATTATTATTACTATTATTATGTTATAGATCCTGGGCTGATATTATTATTGTTATTATGTTATAGATCCTGGGCTGATATTATTATTGTTATTATGTTATAGATCCTGGGCTGATATTATTATTATTATTATGTTATAGATCCTGGGCTGATATTATTATTACAATTATTATGTTATAGATCCTGGTCTGATATTATTATTATGTTATAGATCCTGGGCTGATATTATTATTGTTATTATGTTATAGATCCTGGGCTGATATTATTATTGTTATTATGTTATAGATCCTGGGCTGAAATTATTATTATTATTATGTTATAGATCCTGGGCTGATATTATTACTATTATTATGTTATAGATCCTGGGCTGATATTATTATTGTTTTTATGTTATAGATCCTGGGCTGAAATTATTATTATTATCATGTTATAGATCCTGGGCTGATATTATTATTGTTATTATTTTATAGATCCTGGGCTGATATTATTATTGTTTTTACGTTATAAATCCTGGGCTGATATTATTACTATTATTATGTTATAGATCCTGGGCTGATATTATTATTGTTCTTATGTTATAGATCCTGGGCTGATATTATTATTATTATTATGTTATAGATCCTGGGCTGATATTATTATTGTTTTTATGTTATAGATCCTGGGCTGATATTATTATTATTATTATTATGTTATAGATCCTGGGCTGATATTATTATTATTATTATGTTATAGATCCTGGGCTGATATTATTATTATTATTATGTTATAGATCCTGGGCTGATATTATTATTGTTATTATGTTATAGATCCTGGGCTGATATTATTATTGTTATTATGTTATAGATCCTGGGCTGATATTATTATTATTATTATGTTATCGACCCTGGGCTGATATTATTATTATGTTATAGATCCTGGGCTGATATTATTATTGTTATTATGTTATAGACCCTGGGCTGATATTATTAATATGTTATAGAGCCTGGGCTGATATTATTATTGTTATTATGTTATAGACCCTGGGCTGATATTATTAATATGTTATAGAGCCTGGGCTGATATTATTATTGTTATTATGTTATAGATCCTGGGCTGATATTATTATTATTATTATGTTATAGATCCTGGGCTGATATTATTATTATGTTATAGATCCTGGGCTGATATTATTATTGTTATTATGTTATAGATCCTGGGCTGATATTATTATTGTTATTATGTTATAGATCCTGGGCTGATATTATTATTACTATTATTATGTTATAGATCCTGGGCTGATATTATTATTACTATTATTATGTTATAGATCCTGGGTTGATATTATTATTACTATTATTATGTTATAGATCCTGGGCTGATATTATTATTATGTTATAGATCCTGGGCTGATATTATTATTATTATTATTATGTTATAGACCCTGGGCTGATATTATTATTATGTTATAGATCCTGGGCTGATATTATTATTATTATTATTATTATTATGTTATAGACCCTGGGCTGAAATTATGTTATAGATCCTGGGCTGATATTATTATTGTTATTATGTTATAGATCCTGGGCTGATATTATTATTATTATTATTATTATGTTATAGACAATGGGCTGATATTATTATTATGTTATAGACCCTGGGCTGATATTATTATTGTTATTATGTTATAGATCCTGGGCTGATATTATTATTATGTTATAGACCCTGGGCTGATATTATTATTATGTTATAGATCCTGGGCTGATATTATTATTGTTATTATGTTATAGATCCTGGGCTGATATTATTATTATTATTATTATTATTATGTTATAGACCCTGGGCTGATATTATTATTATGTTATAGATCCTGGGCTGATATTATTATTGTTATTATGTTATAGACCCTGGGCTGATATTATTAATATGTTATAGAGCCTGGGCTGATATTATTATTATTATTATGTTATAGATCCTGGGCTGATATTATTATTATGTTATAGATCCTGGGCTGATATTATTATTGTTTTTATGTTATAGATCCTGAGCTGATATTATTATTGTTATTATGTTATAGATCCTGGGCTGATATTATTATTATTATTATTATGTTATAGATCCTGGGCTGATATTATTATTATTATTACGTTATAGACCCTGGGCTGATATTATTATTATGTTATAGATCCTGGGCTGATATTATTATTGTTTTTATGTTATAGATCCTGGGCTGATATTATTATTGTTATTATGTTATAGACCCTGGGCTGATATTATTATTGTTATTATGTTATAGATCCTGGGCTGATATTGTTATTACTATTATTATGTTATAGATCCTGGGCTGATATTATTATTACTATTATTATGTTATAGATCCTGGGCTGATATTATTATTACTATTATTATGTTATAGATCCTGGGCTGATATTATTATTATGTTATAGATCCTGGGCTGATATTATTATTGTTATTATGTTATAGATCCTGGGCTGATATTATTATTGTTATTATGTTATAGATCCTGGGCTGATATTATTATTGTTATTATGTTATAGATCCTGGGCTGATATTATTATTATTATTATGTTATAGATCCTGGGCTGATATTATTATTATTATTATGTTATAGATCCTGGGCTGATATTATTATTGTTATTATGTTATAGATCCTGGGCTGATATTATTATTGTTATTATGTTATAGATCCTGGGCTGATATTATTATTATTATTATTATGTTATAGATCCTGGGCTGATATTATTATTGTTATTATGTTATAGATCCTGGGCTGATATTATTATTGTTATTATGTTATAGATCCTGGGCTGATATTATTATCATTATTATTATGTTATAGATCCTGGGCTGATATTATTATTACTATTATTATGTTATAGATCCTGGGCTGATATTATTATTATGTTATAGATCCTGGGCTGATATTATTACTATTATTATGTTATAGATCCTAGGCTGATATTATTATTGTTTTTATGTTATAGATCCTGGGCTGATATTATTATTATGTTATAGGTCCTGGGCTGATATTATTATTGTTATTATGTTATAGATCCTGGGCTGATATTATTATTGTTTTTATGTTATAAATCCTGGGCTGATATTATTACTATTATTATGTTATAGATCCTGGGCTGATATTATTATTGTTTTTATGTTATAGATCCTGGGCTGATATTATTATTATGTTATAGATCCTGGGCTGATATTATTATTGTTATTATGTTATAGATCCTGGGCTGATATTATTATTGTTTTTATGTTATAAATCCTGGGCTGATATTATTATTATGTTATAGATCCTGGGCTGATATTATTATTGTTATTATGTTATAGATCCTGGGCTGATATTATTATTGTTATTATGTTATAGATCCTCGGCTGATATTATTATTATTATTATTATTATTATGTTACAGAGATCCTGGGCTGACAGTATTATTATTATTATGTTACAGAGATCCTGGGCTGACAGTATTTTTATTATTATGTTACAGAGATCCTGGGGTGACAGTATTATTATTATTATGTTACAGAGATCCTGGGCTGACAGTATTATTATTATTATGTTACAGAGGTCCTGGGCTGACAGTATTATTATTATTATTATGTTACAGAGATCCTGGGCTGACAGTATTATTATTATTATGTTACAGAGATCCTGGGCTGACAGTATTATTATTATTATGTTACAGAGATCCTGGGCTGACAGTATTATTATTATTATGTTACAGAGATCCTGGGCTGACAGTATTATTATTATTATGTTACAGAGATCCTGGGCTGATATTATTATTATTATTATGTTACAGAGATCCTGGGCTGACAGTATTATTATTATTATGTTACAGAGATCCTGGGCTGATATTATTATTATTATTATTATTATGTTACAGAGATCCTGGGCTGACAGTATTATTATTATTATGTTACAGAGGTCCTGGGCTGACAGTATTATTATTATTATTATGTTACAGAGATCCTGGGCTGACAGTATTATTATTATTATGTTACAGAGATCCTGGGCTGACAGTATTATTATTATTATGTTACAGAGATCCTGGGCTGACAGTATTATTATTATTATGTTACAGAGATCCTGGGCTGACAGTATTATTATTATTATGTTACAGAGATCCTGGGCTGATATTATTATTATTATT
>NC_052324.1:33366134-33393634 GCF_016432855.1 Salvelinus namaycush | reverse complement strand
CCATGCAAATGAACTGAATCCCCAAAAAACATTTCCACTGCATTTCAGCACTGCCACAAAAGGAACAGCTGACATCATGTCAGTGATTCTCTCGCTAACACAGGTGTGAGTGTTGACGAGGACAAGGATGTAGATCACTCTGTCATGCTGATTGAGTTCGAATAACAGACTGGAAGCTTCAAAAGGAGGGTGGTGCTTGGAATCATTGTTCTTCCTCTGTCAACCATGGTTACCTGCAAAGAAACACGTGCCGTCATCATTGCTTTGCACAAAAAGAGCTTCACAGGCAAGGATATTGCTGCCAGTAAGATTGCACCTAAATCAACCATTTATCGGATCATCTAGAACTTCAAGGAGAGCGGTTCAATTGTTGTGAAGTAGGCTTCAGGGCACCCAAGAAAGTCCAGCAAGCGCCAGGACTGTCTCCTAAAGTTGATTCAGCTGCGGGATCGGGGCACCACCAGTACAGAGCTTGCTCAGGAATGGCAGCAGGCAGGTGTGAGTTCATCTGCATGCACAGTGAGGCGAAGACTTTTGGAGGATGGCCTGGTGTCAAGAAGGGCAGCAAAGAAGCCACTTCTCTCCAGGAAAAACATCAGGGACAGACTGATATTCTGCAAAAGGTACAGGAATTGGACTGCTGAGGACTGGGGTAAAGTCATTTTCTCTGATGAATCCCCTTTCCGATTGTTTGGGGTATCCGGAAAAAAGCTTGTCCGGAGAAGACAAGGTGAGCGCTACCATCAGTCCTGTGTCATGCCAACAGTAAAGCATCCTGAGACCATTCATGTGTGGGGTTGCTTCTCAGCCAAGGGAGTGGGCTCACTCACAATTTTGTCTAAGAACACAGCCATGAATAAAGAATGGTACCAACACATCCTCTGAGAGCAACTTCTCCCAATCATCCAGGAACAGTTTGGTGACGAACAATGCCTTTTCCAGCATGATGGAGCACCTTGCCATAAGGCAAAAGTGATAACTAAGTGGCTCGGGGAACAAAACATCAATATTTTGGGTCCATGGCCAGGAAACTCCCCAGACCTTAATCCCATTGAGAACTTGTGTTCAATCCTCAAGAGGCGAGTGGACAAACAAAAACCCACAAATTCTGACAAACTCCAAGCATTGATTATGCAAGAATGGCCTGCGATCAGTCAGGATGTGGCCCAGAAGTTAATTGACAGCATGCCAGGGCGGATTGCAGAGGTCTTGAAAAAGAAGGGTCAACACTGCAAATATTGACTCTGCATCAACTTCATGTAATTGTCAATAAAAGCCTTTGACACTTATGAAATGCTTGTAATTATACTTCAGTATTCCATAGTAACATCTGACAAAAATATCTAAAGACACTGAAGCAGCAAACTTTGTGGAAATTTATATTTGTGTCATTCTCAAAACTTTTGGCCATGACTGTACAAAAGGGAAAATAAATAAACATAAATATAAGTTGTATTTACAATGATGTTTGTTCTTCACTGGTTGCCCTTTTCTTGTGGCAACAGGTCACAAATCTTGCTGCTGTGATGGCACACTGTGGAATTTCACCCAGTAGATATGGGAGTTTATCAACATTTGATTTGTTTTCAAATTCTTTGTGGGTCTGTGTAATCTGAGGGAAATACGTGTCTCTAATATGGTCATGCATTTGGCAGGAGATTAGGAAGTGCAGCTCAGTTTCCACCTCATTTTGTGGGCAGTGTGCACATAGCCTGTCTTCTCTTGAGAGCCAGGTCTGCCTACGGTGACCTTTCTCAATAGCAAGGCTATGCTCACTGAGTCTGTACATAGTCAAAGATTTCCTTAATTTTGGGTCAGTCACAGTGGTCAGGTAGTCTGCCACTGTGTACTCTCTGTTTAGGGCCAAATAGCATTCTATTTTGCTCTATTTTTTGTCAATTCTTTCCAACGTGTCAAGTAACTATATTTTTGTTATCTCATTATTTGGTTGGGTCTAATTGTGTTACTATCCTGGGGCTCTGTGAGGTCTATTTGTGAATAGAGCCCCAGGACCAGCTTGCTTAGGGGACTCTTCTCCAGGTTCATTTCTTTGTAGGTGATGGCTTTGTTTTGGAAGATTTGGGAATCACTTCCTTTTAGGTGGTTGTAGAATTTAACTGCTCTTTTCTGGATGTTGATAATTAGTGGGTATAAGCCTAATTCTGCTATGCATGCATTATTTAGTCTCAATTTGGTGTTTGTCCCATTTTGTGAATTCTTGGTTGGTGAGCGGACCCCAGACCTCACAATCATAAAGGGCAATGTGTTCTATAACTGATTCAAATATTTTTTGCCAGATCCTAATTGGTATGTTGCATTTTATGTTCCTTTTGACAGCGTAGAAGGCCCTTCTTGCCATGTCTCTCAGATCGTTCACAGCTTTGTGAAAATTACCTATGGCGCTGATGTTTAGGTCGAGGTATGCATTGTTTTTTGTGAGCTCTTGGGCATCGGTGACTAGATGGAATTTTGGAACACCATTATTTTTGAGATTGACTGCCAGGGCCCAGGTCTGACAGAATCTGGGCAGAAGATCTAGGTGCTGATGTAGGCCCTCTCTGCTGTAGGGCCTCGGACTCTCTCTCTTTCTTACCTGAGTAGTGGTCCAGTGCCGTTCTTGGTAGTCCCCCCTACAATCAGCTCTTCCTGCCAGTGCATGTACTTCCTGGAGAGGCCATGGCAGCCGCCAGTAAGGATGCGAGCCAAGTCAAAGGGCTACAACACAACAACATAGTCAATGGGTCTATGTCTGTATGGGTGTGTGCATGTGTACAAACAGCATATTATACATGGATGTGCGTGTCAAATCAAATCAACATGTATTTGTCACATGCGCCGAATACAACAGGTGTAGACCTTACAGAGAAATGCTTACTTACAGGCACTAACCAATAGTGCGAAAAAAAAGGTGTGTGTGTGTGTGTGTGTGTGTGTGTGTGTGTGTGTGTGTGTGTGTGTGTGTGTGTGTGTGTGTGTGTGTGTGTGTGTGTGTGTGTGTGTGTGTGTGTGTGTGTGTGTGTGTGTAGGTAAGTAAAGAAATAAAACAACAGTAAAAATACATTTGAAAATAAGAGTAGCAAGGCTATATACAGACACCAGTTAGTCAGGCTTATTGAGGTACATGGATGTATGGTTAAAGTGACTATGCATATAAGATAAACAGAGAGTAGCAGCAGCGTAAAAGAGGGGTTGGGGGGGGGGAACACAATGTAAATAGTCCGGGTAACCATTGGTTACCTGTTCAGAAGTCTTATGGCTTGGGGGTAAAAACTGTTGAGAAGCCTTTTTGTCCTAGACTTGGCACTCCGATACCGCTTGCCATGCGGTAGTAGAGAGAACAGTCTATGACTGGGGTGGCTGGGGTCTTTGACAATTTTTAGGGCCTTCCTCTGACACCGCCTGGTGTAGAGGTCCTGGATGGCAGGCAGCTTTGCCCCAGTGATGTATTGGGCCGTATGCACTACCCTCTGTAGTGCCTTGCGGTCGTAGGCCGAGCAATTGCCGTACCAGGCAGTGATGCAACCGGTCAGGATGCTCTCGATGTTGCAGCTGTAGAACCTTTTGAGGATCTCAGGACCCAAACTTTTTAGTTTCCTGAGGGGGAATAGGCTTTGTCGTGCCCTCTTCACGACTGTCTTGGTGTGTTTGGACCATTCTAGTTTGTTGTTGATGTGGACACCAAGGAATTTGAAGCTCTCAACCTGCTCCACTACAGCCCCGTTGATGAGAATGGGGACGTGCTCGGGCCTCCTTTTCCTGTAGTCCACAATCATCTCCTTAGTCTTGGTTATGTTGAGGGATAGGTTGTTATTCTGCCACCACCCGACCAGGTCTCTGACCTCCTCCCTATAGGCTGTCTGGGGAGCTCCAGTGTTGAGGATCAGAGTGGCAAATGTGTTGCTACCTACCCTCACCACCTGGGGGCGGCCCGTCAGGAAGTCCAGGATCCAGTTGCAGAGGGAGGTGTTTAGTCCCAGGTTCCTTAGCTTAGTGATGAGCTTTGAGGGTACTATGGTGTTGAACGCTGAGCTGTAGTCAAAGAATAGCATTCTCACATAGGTGTTCCTTTTGTCCAGGTGGGAAAGGGCAGTGTGGAGTGCAATATAGATTGCATCATCTGTGGATCTGTTTGGGCGGTATACAAATTGGAGTGGGTCTAGAGTTTCTGAGATAATGGTGTTGATGTGAGCCATTACCAACCTTTCAAAGTACTTCATGGCTACGGACGTGAGTGCTACGGGTCTGTAGTCATTTAGGCAGGTTGCCTTTGTCTTCTTGGGCACAGGGACTATGCTGGTCTGCTTGTAACGTGTTGGTATTACAGACTCAATCAGGGACATGTTGAAAATGTCAGTGAAGACACCTGCCAGTTGGTCAGCACATGCCCGGAGCACACATCGTGGTAATCCGTCTGGCCCCGCAGCCTTGTGTATGTTGACCTGTTTAAACTTCTTACTCACGTTGGCTACGGAGAGCGTGATCACACAGTAGTCCGGAACAGCTGATGCTCTCATGCATGCCTCAGTGTTGCTTGCCTCGAGGCGAGCATAGAAGTGATTTAGCTCGTCTGGTAGGCTTGTGTCACTGGGCAGCTCGCGGCTGTGCTTCCCTTTTTTAGTCTGTAATAGTTTGCAAGCCCTGCCACATCCGACGAGCGTCGGAGCCGGTGTAGTATGATTCAATCTTAGCCCTGTATTGACGCTTTGCCTGTTTGATGGTTCGTCGCAGGGCATAGCGAGATTTCTTGTAAGCTTCCGGGTTAGAGTCCCGCACCTTGAAAGCGGCAGCTCTACCCTTTAGCTCAGTACGAATGTTGCCTGTAATCCATGGCTTCTGGTTGGGGTATGTACGTACAGTCACTGTGAGGGACGACGTCCTCAATGCACTTATTGATAAAGCCAGTGACTGATGTGGTGTATTCCTCAATGTCATCAGAAGAATCCCGGAACATGTTCCAGTCTGTGATAGCAAAACAGTCCTGTAGTTTAGCATCTGCTTCATCTGACCATTTTTTTTATAGACCGAGTCACTGGTGCTCCCTGCTTTAATTTTTGCTTGTAGGCAGGAATCAGGAGGATAGAGTTGTGGTCGGATTTACCAAATGGAGGGCGAGGGAGAGCTTTGTACGCGTCTCTGTGTGTGGAGTACAGGTGATCTAGAATTTTTTTCCCTCTGGTTGCACATTTAACCTGTTGATAGAGATTTGGTAGAACTGATTTAAGTTTCCCTGCATTAAAGTCTCCGGCCACTAGAAGCGCCGCCTCTGGGTGAGTGGTTTCCTGTTTGCTTATTTCCTTATACAGCTGACTGAGTGCGGTCTTAGTGCCCGCATCTGATTGTGGTGGTAAATAAACAGCCACAAAAAGTATAGCTGAGAACTCTCTAGGCAAGTAATGTGGCCTGCAATATATCACAATATACTCTACTTCAGGCGAGCAAAATCTAGAGACTTCCTTAGATTTCGTGCACCAGCTGTTGTTTACAAATATGCACAGACCGCCCCACCTCGTCTTACCGGAGTGTGCTGTTCTATCTTGCCGGTGCAGCGTGTATCCCGCTAGCTGAATATCCATGTCGTCATTCCGCCACGATTCCGTGAAACATAGGAAATTACAGTTTTTGATGTCCCGTTGGTAGGATATTCGTGATCGTACCCCATCTAGTTTATTGTCCAATGATTGCACGTTGGCGAGTAATATTGACGGTAACGGCAGCTTTCCTACTCGCCTTCTGCGGATCCGGACGAGGCATCCGGCTCTACTTCCTCTGCGTCGCTTCCTTATGCGAATAATTGGGATGTCTGCCCTGTGGGGTGTTTGGAGAATAATTGGGATGTCTGCCCTGTGGGGTGTTTGGAGAATAATTGGGATGTCTGCCCTGTGGGGTGTTTGGAGAATAATTGGGATGTCTGCCCTGTGGGGTGTTTGGAGAATAATTGGGATGTCTGCCCTGCGGAGTGTTTGGAGAATAATTGGGATGTCTGCCCTGTGGGGTGTTTAGAGAATAATTGGGATGTCTGCCCTGTGGGGTGTTTAGAGAATAATTGGGATGTCTGCCCTGCGGTGTGTTTAGAGAATAATTGGGATGTCTGCCCTGTGGGGTGTTTAGAGAATAATTGGGATGTCTGCCCTGTGGGGTGTTTGGAGAATAATTGGGATGTCTGCCCTGCGGTGTGTTTGGAGAATAATTGGGATGTCTGCCCTGCGGGGTGTTTGGAGAATAATTGGGATGTCTGCCCTGTGGGGTGTTTAGAGAATAATTGGGATGTCTGCCCTGTGGGGTGTTTGGAGAATAATTGGGATGTCTGCCCTGTGGGGTGTTTGGAGAATAATTGGGATGTCTGCCCTGTGGGGTGTTTAGAGAATAATTGGGATGTCTGCCCTGTGGGGTGTTTAGAGAATAATTGGGATGTCTGCCCTGTGGGGTGTTTAGAGAATAATTGGGATGTCTGCCCTGTGGGGTGTTTGGAGAATAATTGGGATGTCTGCCCTGTGGGGTGTTTGGAGAATAATTGGGATGTCTGCCCTGTGGGGTGTTTGGAGAATAATTGGGATGTCTGCCCTGTGGGGTGTTAGGAGAATAATTGGGATGTCTGCCCTGTGGGGTGTTTAGAGAATAATTGGGATGTCTGCCCTGTGGGGTGTTTGGAGAATAATTGGGATGTCTGCCCTGTGGGGTGTTTGGAGAATAATTGGGATGTCTGCCCTGTGGGGTGTTTAGAGAATAATTGGGATGTCTGCCCTGTGGGGTGTTTGGAGAATAATTGGGATGTCTGCCCTGTGGGGTGTTTAGAGAATAACTGGGATGTCTGCCCTGTGGGGTGTTTAGAGAATAATTGGGATGTCTGCCCTGTGGGGTGTTTAGAGAATAATTGGGATGTCTGCCCTGTGGGGTGTTTGGAGAATAATTGGGATGTCTGCCCTGCGGTGTGTTTGGAGAATAATTGGGATGTCTGCCCTGCGGGGTGTTTGGAGAATAATTGGGATGTCTGCCCTGCGGGGTGTTTAGAGAATAATTGGGATGTCTGCCCTGTGGGGTGTTTGGAGAATAATTGGGATGTCTGCCCTGTGGGGTGTTTGGAGAATAATTGGGATGTCTGCCCTGTGGGGTGTTTAGAGAATAATTGGGATGTCTGCCCTGTGGGGTGTTTAGAGAATAATTGGGATGTCTGCCCTGTGGGGTGTTTAGAGAATAATTGGGATGTCTGCCCTGTGGGGTGTTTGGAGAATAATTGGGATGTCTGCCCTGTGGGGTGTTTGGAGAATAATTGGGATGTCTGCCCTGTGGGGTGTTTGGAGAATAATTGGGATGTCTGCCCTGTGGGGTGTTAGGAGAATAATTGGGATGTCTGCCCTGTGGGGTGTTTAGAGAATAATTGGGATGTCTGCCCTGTGGGGTGTTTGGAGAATAATTGGGATGTCTGCCCTGTGAAGTGTTTGGAGAATAATTGGGATGTCTGCCCTGTGGGGTGTTTAGAGAATAATTGGGATGTCTGCCCTGTGGGGTGTTTGGAGAATAATTGGGATGTCTGCCCTGTGGGGTGTTTAGAGAATAACTGGGATGTCTGCCCTGTGGGGTGTTTAGAGAATAATTGGGATGTCTGCCCTGTGGGGTGTTTAGAGAATAATTGGGATGTCTGCCCTGTGGGGTGTTTAGAGAATAATTGGGATGTCTGCCCTGTGGGGTGTTTGGAGAATAATTGGGATGTCTGCCCTGTGGGGTGTTTGGAGAATAATTGGGATGTCTGCCCTGTGGGGTGTTTGGAGAATAATTGGGATGTCTGCCCTGTGGGGTGTTTGGAGAATAATTAGGATGTCTGCCCTGTGGGGTGTTTGGAGAATAATTGGGATGTCTGCCCTGTGGGGTGTTTGGAGAATAATTAGGATGTCTGCCCTGTGGGGTGTTTGGAGAATAATTGGGATGTCTGCCCTGTGGGGTGTTTGGAGAATAATTGGGATGTCTGCCCTGTGGGGTGTTTGGAGAATAATTGGGATGTCTGCCCTGTGGGTTGTTTGGAGAATAATTGGGATGTCTGCCCTGTGGGGTGTTTGGAGAATAATTGGGATGTCTGCCCTGTGGGGTGTTTAGAGAAAAATTGGGATGTCTGCCCTGTGGGGTGTTTGGAGAATAATTGGGATGTCTGCCCTGTGGGGTGTTTGGTGAATAATTGGGATGTCTGCCCTGTGGGGTGTTTGGTGAATAATTGGGATGTCTGCCCTGTGGGGTGTTTGGTGAATAATTGGGATGTCTGCCCTGTGGGGTGTTTGGAGAATAATTGGGATGTCTGCCCTGTGGGGTGTTTGGTGAATAATTGGGATGTCTGCCCTGTGGGGTGTTTGGTGAATAATTGGGATGTCTGCCCTGTGGGGTGTTTGGAGAATAATTGGGATGTCTGCCCTGTGGGGTGTTTAGAGAATAATTGGGATGTCTGCCCTGTGGGGTGTTTGGAGAATAATTGGGATGTCTGCCCTGTGGGGTGTTTAGAGAATAACTGGGATGTCTGCCCTGTGGGTTGTTTAGAGAATAATTGGGATGTCTGCCCTGTGGGGTGTTTAGAGAATAATTGGGATGTCTGCCCTGTGGGGTGTTTAGAGAATAATTGGGATGTCTGCCCTGTGGGGTGTTTGGAGAATAATTGGGATGTCTGCCCTGTGGGGTGTTCGGAGAATAATTGGGATGTCTGCCCTGTGGGGTGTTTGGAGAATAATTGGGATGTCTGCCCTGTGGGGTGTTTGGAGAATAATTAGGATGTCTGCCCTGTGGGGTGTTTGGAGAATAATTGGGATGTCTGCCCTGTGGGGTGTTTGGAGAATAATTAGGATGTCTGCCCTGTGGGGTGTTTGGAGAATAATTGGGATGTCTGCCCTGTGGGGTGTTTGGAGAATAATTGGGATGTCTGCCCTGTGGGGTGTTTGGAGAATAATTGGGATGTCTGCCCTGTGGGTTGTTTGGAGAATAATTGGGATGTCTGCCCTGTGGGGTGTTTGGAGAATAATTGGGATGTCTGCCCTGTGGGGTGTTTAGAGAAAAATTGGGATGTCTGCCCTGTGGGGTGTTTGGAGAATAATTGGGATGTCTGCCCTGTGGGGTGTTTGGTGAATAATTGGGATGTCTGCCCTGTGGGGTGTTTGGTGAATAATTGGGATGTCTGCCCTGTGGGGTGTTTGGAGAATAATTGGGATGTCTGCCCTGTGGGGTGTTTGGAGAATAATTGGGATGTCTGCCCTGTGGGGTGTTTGGTGAATAATTGGGATGTCTGCCCTGTGGGGTGTTTGGTGAATAATTGGGATGTCTGCCCTGTGGGGTGTTTGGAGAATAATTGGGATGTCTGCCCTGTGGGGTGTTTGGTGAATAATTGGGATGTCTGCCCTGTGGGGTGTTTGGAGAATAATTGGGATGTCTGCCCTGTGGGGTGTTTGGAGAATAATTGGGATGTCTGCCCTGTGGGGTGTTTGGAGAATAATTGGGATGTCTGCCCTGTGGGGTGTTTAGAGAATAATTGGGATGTCTGCCCTGTGGGGTGTTTGGAGAATAATTGGGATGTCTGCCCTGTGGGTTGTTTGGAGAATAATTGGGATGTCTGCCCTGTGGGGTGTTTGGAGAATAATTGGGATGTCTGCCCTGTGGGGTGTTTAGAGAATAATTGGGATGTCTGCCCTGCGGGGTGTTTGGAGAATAATTGGGATGTCTGCCCTGCGGGGTGTTTGGAGAATAATTGGGATGTCTGCCCTGTGGGGTGTTTGGAGAATAATTGGGATGTCTGCCCTGTGGGGTGTTTGGAGAATAATTGGGATGTCTGCCCTGTGGGGTGTTTAGAGAATAATTGGGATGTCTGCCCTGTGGGGTGTTTGGAGAATAATTGGGATGTCTGCCCTGTGGGGTGTTTGGAGAATAATTGGGATGTCTGCCCTGTGGGGTGTTTGGAGAATAATTGGGATGTCTGCCCTGTGGGGTGTTTGGAGAATAATTGGGATGTCTGCCCTGTGGGGTGTTTGGAGAATAATTAGGATGTCTGCCCTGTGGGGTGTTTGGAGAATAATTGGGATGTCTGCCCTGTGGGGTGTTTGGAGAATAATTGGGATGTCTGCCCTGTGGGGTGTTTGGAGAATAATTGGGATGTCTGCCCTGTGGGTTGTTTGGAGAATAATTGGGATGTCTGCCCTGTGGGGTGTTTGGAGAATAATTGGGATGTCTGCCCTGTGGGGTGTTTAGAGAATAATTGGGATGTCTGCCCTGTGGGGTGTTTGGAGAATAATTGGGATGTCTGCCCTGTGGGGTGTTTGGTGAATAATTGGGATGTCTGCCCTGTGGGGTGTTTGGTGAATAATTGGGATGTCTGCCCTGTGGGGTGTTTGGAGAATAATTGGGATGTCTGCCCTGTGGGGTGTTTGGTGAATAATTGGGATGTCTGCCCTGTGGGGTGTTTGGAGAATAATTGGGATGTCTGCCCTGTGGGGTGTTTGGTGAATAATTGGGATGTCTGCCCTGTGGGGTGTTTGGAGAATAATTGGGATGTCTGCCCTGTGGGGTGTTTGGTGAATAATTGGGATGTCTGCCCTGTGGGGTGTTGGGTGAATAATTGGGATGTCTGCCCTGTGGGGTGTTTGGAGAATAATTGGGATGTCTGCCCTGTGGGGTGTTTGGTGAATAATTGGGATGTCTGCCCTGTGGGGTGTTTGGAGAATAATTGGGATGTCTGCCCTGTGGGGTGTTTGGAGAATAATTGGGATGTCTGCCCTGTGGGGTGTTTGGAGAATAATTGGGATGTCTGCCCTGTGGGGTGTTTAGAGAATAATTGGGATGTCTGCCCTGTGGGGTGTTTGGAGAATAATTGGGATGTCTGCCCTGTGGGTTGTTTGGAGAATAATTGGGATGTCTGCCCTGTGGGGTGTTTGGAGAATAATTGGGATGTCTGCCCTGTGGGGTGTTTAGAGAATAATTGGGATGTCTGCCCTGTGGGGTGTTTGGAGAATAATTGGGATGTCTGCCATGTGGGGTGTTTGGTGAATAATTGGGATGTCTGCCCTGTGGGGTGTTTGGTGAATAATTGGGATGTCTGCCCTGTGGGGTGTTTGGAGAATAATTGGGATGTCTGCCCTGTGGGGTGTTTGGAGAATAATTGGGATGTCTGCCCTGTGGGGTGTTTAGAGAATAATTGGGATGTCTACCCTGTGGGGTGTTTGGAGAATAATTGGGATGTCTGCCCTGTGGGGTGTTTAGAGAATAACTGGGATGTCTGCCCTGTGGGGTGTTTAGAGAATAATTGGGATGTCTGCCCTGTGGGGTGTTTAGAGAATAATTGGGATGTCTGCCCTGTGGGGTGTTTAGAGAATAATTGGGATGTCTGCCCTGTGGGGTGTTTGGAGAATAATTGGGATGTCTGCCCTGTGGGGTGTTTGGAGAATAATTGGGATGTCTGCCCTGTGGGGTGTTTGGAGAATAATTGGGATGTCTGCCCTGTGGGGTGTTTGGAGAATAATTAGGATGTCTGCCCTGTGGGGTGTTTGGAGAATAATTGGGATGTCTGCCCTGTGGGGTGTTTGGAGAATAATTAGGATGTCTGCCCTGTGGGGTGTTTGGAGAATAATTGGGATGTCTGCCCTGTGGGGTGTTTGGAGAATAATTGGGATGTCTGCCCTGTGGGGTGTTTGGAGAATAATTGGGATGTCTGCCCTGTGGGTTGTTGGAGAATAATTGGGATGTCTGCCCTGTGGGGTGTTTGGAGAATAATTGGGATGTCTGCCCTGTGGGGTGTTTAGAGAATAATTGGGATGTCTGCCCTGTGGGGTGTTTGGAGGAATAATTGGGATGTCTGCCCTGTGGGGTGTTTGGTGAATAATTGGGATGTCTGCCCTGTGGGGTGTTTGGTGAATAATTGGGATGTCTGCCCTGTGGGGTGTTTGGAGAATAATTGGGATGTCTGCCCTGTGGGGTGTTTGGTGAATAATTGGGATGTCTGCCCTGTGGGGTGTTTGGAGAATAATTGGGATGTCTGCCCTGTGGGGTGTTTGGAGAATAATTGGGATGTCTGCCCTGTGGGGTGTTTGGAGAATAATTGGGATGTCTGCCCTGTGGGGTGTTTTGGTGAATAATTGGGATGTCTGCCCTGTGGGGGTGTTGGGTGAATAATTGGGATGTCTGCCCTGTGGGGTGTTTGGAGAATAATGGGATGTCTGCCCTGTGGGGTGTTTGGTGAATAATTGGGATGTCTGCCCTGTGTGGTGTTTGGAGAATAATTGGATGTCTGCCCTGTGGGGTGTTTGGAGAATAATTGGGATGTCTGCCCTGTGGGGTGTTTGGAGAATAATTGGGATGTCTGCCTGTGGGGTGTTTAGAGAATAATTGGGATGTCTGCCCTGTGGGGTGTTTGGAGAATAATTGGGATGTCCCTGCCCTGTGGGTTTGTTTGGAGAATAATTGGGATGTCTGCCCTGTGGGTGTTTGGAGAATAATTGGGATGTCTGCCCTGTGGGGTGTTTAGAGAATAATTGGGATGTCTGCCCTGTGGGGTGTTTGGTGAATAATTGGGATGTCTGCCCTGTGGGGTGTTTGGTGAATAATTGGGATGTCCTGCCCTGTGGGGTGTTTGGAGAATAATTTGGGATGTCCTGCCCTGTGGGGGGTGTTCTGGTGAATAATTGGGATGTCTGCCCTGTGGGGTGTTGGAGAATAATTGGGATGTCTGGCCCTGTGGGGTGTTTGGTGAATAATTGGGATGTCTGCTCTGTGGGGTGTTTGGAGAATACTTGGGATGTCTGCCCTGTGGGGTGTTGGAGAATAATTGGATGTCTGCCCTGTGGGGTGTTTGGAGAATAATTGGATGTTCTGCCCTGTGGGGTGTTTGGAGAATAATTGGGATGTCTGGCCTGTGGGGTGGTTTGGAGAATAATTGGGATGTCTGCCTGTGGGGTGTTTGGAGAATAACTGGGATGTTTGCCCTGTGGGGTGTTTGGAGAATAATTGGGATGTCTGCCCTGTGGGGTGTTTGGAGAATAATTGGGATGTCTGCCCTGTGGGGTGTTTGCGGAATATTGGGATGTCTGCCTGTGGGGTGTTTGGAGAATAACTGGGATGTTTGCCCTGTGGGGTGTTTGGAGAATAATTGGATGTCTGCCCTGTGGGGTGTTTGGAGAATAATTGGGATGTCTGCCCTGTGGGGTGTTTGGAGAATAATTGGGATGTCTGCCCTGTGGGGGGTTTGGGAGAATAATTAGGATGTCTGCCCTGTGGGGTGTTTGGAGAATAATTGGGATGTCTGCCCTGTGGGGTGTTTGGAGAATAATTGGGATGTCTGCCCTGCGGGGTGTTTGGAGAATAATTGGGATGTCTGCCCTGTGGGGTGTTTGGAGAATATTGGGATGTCTGCCCTGCGGGGTGTTTTGGAGAATAATTGGGATGTCTGCCCTGTGGGGTGTTTGGAGAATAATTGGGATGTCTGCCCTGGCGGGGTGTTTGGAGAATAATTGGGATGTCTGCCTGTGGGGTGTTTGGAGAATAATTGGGATGTCTGCCCTGCGGGGTGTTTGGAGAATAATTGGGATGTCTGCCCTGCGGGGTGTTGGAGAATAATTAGGATGTCTGCCCTGGGGGTGTTTGGAGAATAATTGGGATGTCTGCCCTGCGGGGGTGTTTGGAGAATAATTGGGATGTCTGCCCTGCGGGGTGTTTGGAGAATAATTGGGATGTCTGCCCTGCGGGGTGTTTGGAGAATAATTAGGATGTCTGCCCTGCGGGGTGTTTGGAGAATAATTGGATGTCTGCCCTGTGGGGTGTTTGGAGAATAATTTGGATGTCTGCCCTGCGGGGGGTTTAGAGAATAATTGGGATGTCTGCCCTGTGGGGTGTTTGGAGAATAATTGGGATGTCTGCCCTGTGGGGTGTTTGGAGAATAATTGGGATGTCTGCCCTGTGGGGTGTTTTGGAGAATAATTAGGATGTCTGCCCTGTGGGGTGTTTGGAGAATAATTGGGATGTCCTGCCCTGTGGGGTGTTTGGAGAATAATTGGGACTGTCTGCCCTGTGGGTGTTTGGAGAATAATTGGGATGTTGCCTGCGGGGTGTTTGGAGAATAATTGGGATGTCTGCCCTGTGGGTGTTTGGAGAATAATTGGGATGTCTGCCCTGTGGGGTGTTTGGAGAATAATTGGGATGTCTGCCCTGCGTGTGTTTGGAGAATAATTGGGATGTCTGCCCTGCGGGGTGTTTTGGAGAATAATTGGGATGTCTGCCCTGTGGGGTGTTTAGAATAATTGGGATGTCTGCCCTGCGGGGTGTTTGGAGAATAATTGGGATGTCTGCCCTGTGGGGTGTTTGGAGAATAATTGGGATGTCTGCCCTGTGGGGTGTTTAGAGAATAATTGGGATGTCTGCCCTGTGGGGTGTTTAAGAATAATTGGGATGTCTGCCCTGTGGGGTGTTTAGAGAATAATTGGGATGTCTGCCCTGTGGGGTGTTTGGAGAATAATTGGGATGTCTGCCCTGTGGGGTGTTTGGAGAATAATTGGGATGTCTGCCCTGTGGGGTGTTTGGAGAATAATTGGGATGTCTGCCCTGTGGGGTGTTGGAGATAATTGGGATGTCTGCCCTGTGGGGTGTTTAGAGAGATAATTGGGATGTCTGCCCTGTGGGGTGTTTGGAGAATAATTGGGATGTCTGCCCTGTGGGGTGTTTGGAGAATAATTGGGATGTCTGCCCTGTGGGGTGTTTGGAGAATAATTGGGATGTCTGCCCTGTGGGGTGTTTGGAGAATAATTGGGATGTCTGCCCTGTGGGGTGTTTGAGAATAATTGGATGTCTGCCCTGTGGGGTGTTTGGAGAATAATTGGGATGTCTGCCCTGTGGGGTGTTTAGAGAATACTGGGATGTCTGCCCTGTGGGGTGTTTAGGAGAATAATTGGGATGTCTGCCCTGTGGGGTGTTTTAGAATAATTGGGATGTCTGCCCTGTGGGGTGTTTAGAGAATAATTGGGATGCTGCCCTGTGGGGTGTTTGGAGAATAATTGGGATGTCTGCCCTGGGGTGTTTGGAATAAAGGAGAAATTTAAACTGGGATGTCTGCCCTGTGGTTGTTAGAGAATAAATTGGCTGTCTGCCCTGTGGGGTTTTGAGAATAATTGGGATGTCTGCCCTGTGGGGTGTTTGGAGATAATTGGGGTCTGCCGGGTGTTGGATAATGATCTGCCCTGTGGGGTGTTTGGAGAATAATGGGATGTCTGCCCTGTGGGTGTTGAGAATATTAGATGTTCCGTGGAGTTAGAATAACGGATGCGCGGGTGTTAGGAATAATGGTCTGCCCTGTGGGGTAGATTTGGAGAATAACTGGGTGTCTGCCCTGTGGGGTGGTTTGGAGAATAACTGGGATGTTCCTTTTGGAAAGGAGTCGCCCTGTGGGTGTGTTTGGAATAATTGGGATGTCTGCCCTGTGGGGTGTTTGGAGATAAATTGGATGGTCTGCCTGGGGTTTAATGGTTCTCCCTTGGGGTGTTTTGGAGAATAATTGGGATTGTCTGCCCTGTGGGCTGTTTGTGGGAAAATAATTGTGGATGTTGCCCTGTGGGGTTTTGGTGAATAATTGGGATGTCTGCCCCTGTGGGAGATGTTTGGAAGAATAACTGGGATGTCTGCCCGTGGGGGTGTTGGGAATAATGGGATGTTGCCCTGTGGGTGTTTGGACGAATAACTGGGATGTCTAGCCCCTGTCGGGGCTAGTGGTTTGGGATAACTGGATGTCTGCCCTGTGGGTGTTTGGAGAATAATTGGGATGTCTGCCTGTGGGGTGTTAGTGAATAATCTGGATGTCTTCCCTGTGGGGTGTTGAGGAGAATAACTGGGATGTCTGCCTGTGGGGTTTGGAGAATAATTGGGATGTCTGCCCTGTGGGGTGTTTGGTGAATAATTGGATGTCTGCCTGTGGGGTGTTTGGAGAAATAACTGGATGTCTGCCCTGTGGGGTGTTTAGAGAATAATCTGGGATGTCTGCCTGTGGGGTGTTTGGAGAATAATGGGATGTCGCCCCTGTCGGGTGTTTGAGAATAATGGGATGTCTGCCATGGTGGGGTGGTTAGGAGGAATAACTGGGATGTCTGCCATGTGGCGTTGTTTGGAGAATAATGGGATGTCTGCCCTGTGTGGGTGTGTTCGGAGAATAATCTGGGATGTCTGCCCTGGGCGGTTGAGATATGTTGCCTGGGGGGGAGAATATCTGGGTGTCCTGGGCCTGTGGGGTGTTTGGAGAATAACTGGGATGTCTTGCCCTGTGCGTGGTGTATGAGAATAATGGGATGTCTGCCCTGCGGGGTGTTTGGCAGAATATGGGATGTTCTGCCCTGTGGGTGTGTTTGGAGGAATAACTGGGATGTCTGCCCTGCGGGTGTTTGGAGAATAATGGGATGTCTGCCTGTGGGGTTTTGGAGACTAACTGGGATGTCTGCCCTGGCGGGGTGTTGTTTGGAGAATAATGGGATGTCTGCCCTTGGGGTGTTTGGAGAATAATTGGGATGTCTCCCTGTGGGGTGTTTGGAGAATAACTTGGGATGTCTGCCCTGTGGGGTGTTTGAGAGAATAACTGGGATGTCTGCCCTGTGGGGTGTTAGGAGAAATAACTGGGATGTCTGCCCTGTGGGGTGTTGCAGAAATAACTGGGATGTCTGCCCTGGGGGTGTTTGGAGAATAATTGGATGTCTGCCCTGTGGGGTGTTTGGAGAATAATTGGATGTCTGCCCTGTGGGGTGTTTGGAGAATAACTGGGATGTCTGCCCTGTGGGGTGTTTGGAGAATAACTGGGATGTCTGCCCTGTGGGTGTTTGAGAATAATTGGGATGTCTGCCCTGTGGGGTGTTTGGATGAATAACTGGGATGTCTGCCCTGTGGGGTGTTTGGAGAATAATCTTGGGATGGTCTGCCCTGTGGGGTGTTTGGAGGAATAATTGGGATGTCTGCCGTGGGGTGTTTGGAGAATAATTGGATGTCTGCCCTGTGGGGTGTTTGGGAATAATGGGATGTCTGCCCTGTGGGTGTTTGGAGAATAACTGGGATGTCTGCCTGTGGGTTTTGGAGATAACTTGGAGTTCCTGCCTGTGGTGTGTTTGGAGAATAACTGGGATGTCTGCCCTGGGGGTGTTTGGAGAATATTGATTCTGCCTGCTGGGGTTGGAGATATTTGGATTTCTGCCCTTGGGTGTTGGCGAATACTTGGGATGTCTGCCCTGTGGGGTGTTTGGAGAATAATGGGATGTCTGCCACTGTGGGGTGTTTGGAGAATAATTGGGATGTCTGACCTGTGGGGTGTTTGGATGAATAATTGGGATGTCTGCCCTGTGGGGTTTTGGGAATAATTGGGTGTCCGCCCTGTGGGGTGTTTGGAGAATAATTGGGATGTCTGCCCTGTGGGTGTTTGGAGAAATAATTGGGATGTCTGCCTGTGGGGTGTTTGGAGAATAATTGGGATGTCTGCCCTGTGGGGTGTTTGGAGAATAATTGGGGATGTCTGCCCTGGGGGTGTTTGGAGAATAATTGGGATGTCTGCCCTGTGGGTGTGTTTGGAATAAATTGGGATGTCTGCCCTGTGGGGTGTTTGGAGAATAATTGGGAGGTCTGCCCGCCTGGTGGGGTGTTTGGAGAAATAATTGGGAATGTGTCTGCCCTGTGGGGTGTTTGGAGAATAATGGGATGTCTCCCTGCTGGGGTGTTTGGAGAATAATTGGATGTCTGCCCTGTGGGGTGTTTGGAGAATAATGGGATGTCTGCCCTGTGGGTTTTAGAATAATTGGGATGTCGCCGTGGGGTGTTTAGGAGAATAATGGAGTCTGCCCTGTGGGTGTGTTTGGAAGAATAATTGGGATGTCTGCCCTGTGGGGGTTTGGAGACATAATTGGGATGTCTGCCCTGTGCGGGTGTTTGGAGAATAACTGGGATTCTGCCCTGTGGGGTGTTGGAGATAATTGGGATGTCTGCCCTGTGGTGTTTGGAGAATAAGTGGGAATGTCTGCCCTGTTGGGGTGTTTGGGGAGAATACAGTGGGATGGCTGCCTGTGGGGTGTTTGGAGAATAACTGGGATGTCTGCCCTGTGGGGTGTTTGGAGAATAATTGGATGTCTGCCCTGTGGGGTGTTTGGAGAATAATTGGGATGTCTGCCCTGTGGGGTGTTTGGAGAATAATGGGATGTCTGCCCTGTGGGGTGTTTGAGAATAACTGGGATGTCTGCCCTGTGGGGTGTTTTGGAGATAATTGGATGTCTGCCTGTGGGGTGTTGGAGAAAATGGGATGCTGCCCTGTGGGGGTGTTGTGTGAGAATACTGATGTCTGCCTGTGGGTTTGGAGATAACTGGGATGTCTGCCCTGTGGGGTGTTTGGAGAATAAACTGGGATGTCTGCCCTGTGGTGTGTTTGGAGAATAACTGGGATGTCTGCCCTGCGGGGTGTTTGGGAATAATTGGATGTCTTCCTGTGGGGTGTTTGGAGAATAATTGGGATGTCTGCCCTGGGGGGTGTTTGGAGAATAATTGGGATGTCTGCCCTGTGGGGTGTTTGGAGAATAATTGGGATGTTCTGCCCTGTGGGTGTTTGGAGAATAACTTGGGATGTCTGCCCTGTGGGGTGTTTGGTGACTAGGGAGTCTGCCTGTGGGTGTTTGGAAATAATTGGGATGTCTGCCCGTGGGGTGTTTGGGGAATAATTCTGGGATTCTGCCCGTGTGGGTGTTTGGAGAATAATTGGGATGTCTCCCTGTGGGTGTTTGGAGAATAATTGGATGTCTGCCCTGTGGGGTGTTTGGAGAATAATTGGATGTCTGCCCTGTGGGGTGTTTGGAGAATATTGGGATGTCTGGCCCTGTGGGTGTTTGGAGAATAATTGGGATGTCTGCCCTGTGGGGTGTTTGGAGAATAATTGGGATGTTCTGCCTGTGGGGTGTTTGGAAATAATTGGGATGTCTGCCCTGTGGGGTGTTTGGAGAATAATTGGATGTCTGCCCTGTGGGGGTGTTGGAGAATAATTGATTCTGCCCTGTGGGTGTGTTTGGAGAATAAATGGGATGTCTGCCCTGTGGGGTGTTGGAGAATAATTGGGATGTCTGCCCCTGTGGGGTGTTTGGAGTAATAACTGGGATGTCTGCCCTTGTGGGGTGTTTGGAGAATAATTGGGATGTCTGCCCTGTGGGTTGTTTGGAGAATAATTGGGATGTCTGCCCTGTGGGGTGTTTGAGATAATTGGATGTCTGCCTGTGGGGTGTTTGGAGAATAATTGGATGTCTGCCCTGTGGGTGTGTTTGAGAATTGGGATGTCTGCACTGTGGGGTGTTGGAGAATAAGCTGGGATGTCTGCCTGTGGGGTGTTTGGAGAATAATTGGGATGTCTGCCCTGTGGGGTTTTTGGAGAATATTGGGGATGTCTGCCCTGTGGGGTGTTTGGAGAATAATTGGGATGTCTCCCTGTGGGGGTTTTATGAGAATAACTGGGATGTCTGCCCTATGGGTGTTATGGAGAATAACTGGATTCTGCCCTGGGGGTGTTTTGAGAATAACTGGGATGTCTGCCCTGTGGGGTGTTTTGGAGAATAATGGGATTTCTGCCCTGTGGGGTGTTTGGGAATAATTGGATGTCTGCCCTGTGGGGTGTTTGGAGAATAACTGGGATGTCTGCCCTGTGGGTGTTTGGTGAATAACTGGATGTCTGCCCTGTGGGTTTTTGGAGATAACTGGGATGTCTGCCCTGTGGGGTGTTTGGAGAATAAACTGGGTGTCTGCCTGTGGGGTGTTTGGAGAATAACTGGGATGTCTGCCCTGTGGGGTGTTAGGAGAATAACTGGGATGTCTGCCCTGTGGGGTGTTTGGAGAATAATTGGGATGTCTGCCCTGTGGGGTGTTTGGAGAATAACTGGGATGTCTGCCCTGTGGGGTGTTTCGAGAATATGGATGTCTGTGCCTGCCCTGTGGGGTGTTTGGAGATACTGGGGTGTCTGCCACTGTGGGGTGTTTTGGAGAATAACTGGGATGTCTGCCTGTGGGGTGTTTGGAGAATAACTGGGATGTCCTGCCCTGTGGGGTGTTTGGAGAAACTGGTATGTCTGCCCTGCGGGTGTTTGGAGAAATAACTGGGATGTCCCTGCCTGCGGGGTGTTTGGAGAATAACTGGGATGTCTGGCCTGTGGGGTGTTTGGAATAAACTGGGATGTCTGCCTGCGGGGTTTTGGAGAATAACTGGGATGTCCCCTGCCCTGTGGGTGTTTGGAGATAAACTGGATGTCTGCCTGTAGGGTGTTTGGAGAATAAACTGGGATGTCGGCCCTGCGGGTGTTTGGAGAATAAATTGGGATGTCTGCCCTGCGTGGGAGTGTTGGAGAATAACTGGGATGTATGCACTGGGGGTGTTTGGAGAATAACTGGATGTCTGCCCTGTGGGGTGTTTGGAGAATAACTTGGATGTCTGCCCTGCGGGTGTTTGGAGAATAACTGGGATGTCTGCCTGCGGGGTGTTTGGAGAATAATTGGGATGTCTGCCCTGTGGGTGTTTGGAGTAATAATTGGGATGTCTGCCCTGTGGGGTGTTGGAGAATAATGGGATGTCTGCCCTGTGGGGGTGTTTGGAGAATAACTGGTATGTCTGGCCCTGCGTGGGTGTTGGAGAATACTGGGTGTCGCCCTGTGGGTGTTGGAGAATACTGGGATGTCTGCCCTGTGGGGTGTTGGGAGAATAACTGGGATGTCTGCCCCTGGGGGTGTTTGGGAATAACTGGGATGTCTGCCCTGTGGGTGTGTTTGGAGAATAATGGGATGTCTGCCCTGTGGGGTGTGTTGGAGAATAATGGGATGTCTGCCCTGTGGGGTGTTTGGAGAATAATTGGGATGTCTGCCCTGTGGGGTGTTTGGAGAATAATTGGGATGTCTGCCAACTGTGGGTGTTTGGAGAACTAATTGGGATGTCTGCCCTGTGGGTGTTTGGACTAATGATGGATGTCTGCCCTGTGGGGTGTTTGGAGATAATTGGGATGTCTGCCCTGTGGGGTGTTGTGGAGAATATTGGATGTCTGCCTGTGGGGGTTTGTGAGAATAATGGGATGTCTGCCCTGTGGGGTGTTTGGAGAATAATGGATGTCTGCCCTGTGGGGGTGTTTGGAGAATACTGGGATGTCTGCCCTGTGGGGTGTTTGGAGATAATTGGGATGTCTGCCCGCGGGGTGTTTGGAGAATAACTGGGATGTCTGCCCTGGGGGTGTTTGGAGAATAATCTGGGATGTCTGCCCTGGGGTGGTTTGGAGAATAACTGGGATGTCTGCCCTGTGGGGTGTTTGGGAATAACGGGATGTCTCCCTGTGGGTGTTTGAGTAATAATGGGATGTCTGCCCTGCGGTGGGTGTTGGAGAATAATGGATGTCTGCCCTGTGGGGTGTTTGGAAATAATGGGATGTCTGCCCTTGCGGGGTGTTAGGAGAATAATGGGATGTCTGCCCTGCGGGTGTTGGAGTAATAATTAGGATGTCTGCCCTTGGGTGTTTGGAGAGAATAATGTGGGTGTCTGCCCTGGGGGTGTTTGGAGATAATTGGGATGTCTGCCCTGTGGGGTGTTTGGAGAATAATTGGGATGTCTGCCTGCTGCCGGGTGTTTGAAATACTTGGGATTCTGCCCTGTGGGGTGTTGGAGAATAATGGGATGTCTGCCCTGTGGGGTGTTTGGAGAATAACTGGGATGTCTGCCCTGTGGGTGTTTGGAGAATAACTGGGATGTCAGCCCTGTGGGTGTTTGGAGATAATGGATGTCTCGCTGGGGGTGTTTGGAGAAAATTGGGATGCTGCCCTGCGGGGTGTTGGAGAATAATGGGATGTCTGCCTGTGGGGTGTTTGGAGAATAAATGGATGTCTGCCCTGTGGGGTGTTTGGAGAATAATGGGATGTCTGCCCTGTGGGGTGTTTGGAGATAACTGGGATGTCTGCCCTGTGGGGTGTTTGGAGAATAACTGGGATGTCTGCCCTGTGGGGTGTTTGGAGAATAATCTGGATGTTGCCCTGTGGGGTGTTTGGAGAATAATGGGATGTCTGCCCTGTGGGGTGTTTGGAGAATAATGGGATGTCTGCCCTGTGGTGTTTGGAGAATTAATTGGGATGTCTGCCCTGTGGGGGTGTTTTGGAGAATAATGGGAATGTCTGCCCTGCGGGGTGTTTGGAGAATAATTGGATGTCTGCCCTGTGGGGTTGTTTTGGAGAATAACTGGATGTCTGCCCTGTGGGTGTTTGGAGAATAATCTGTGATGTCTGCCCTGTGGGGTGTTTGGAGAATAACTGGGGGAGTATAGTCTCCTCCTGTGGGGGTGTTTGGAGAATACTGGGATGTCTGCCCTGCGGGGTGTTTGGAGAATATATGGGAGTCTGCCCTGGGGTGTTTGGAGAATAATGGGATGTCTGCCCTGTGGGTGTGTTTGGAGAATAACTGGGATGTCTCCCTGTGGGAGTTTGGAAATAAACTGGGATGTCTGCATCCTGTGGGGTGTTTGGAGGAATAATGGGATGTCTGCCCTGTGGGGTGTTTGGAGAATATCCTGTGAGTCCTGCTTGTTGTTGTTGTTGAAAATCTCTTAGTCCTAATCCTGTTGCTGATCGCTGTCCTGATATCCAGAAGCTCTTCAGTCTAATCTGAGTGAGTGATCGCTGTCCTGATATCGAAAGCTCTTTTCTCTGCCGTAAGATACTTGTTGACAGATCACTCATTACAAAATATTAACACATATCGCGAAAAAAACACTCATATGACAATTGGTTAGGAGACCGTAAACGGCGCATCTCCTCCGGCGCATTTTCCCAATTGGGAACTTTCCATTGTATCGCCTTGGGAACGTTCCATTGTTATAAGCCTGGGAACGTTCCATTGTATCAGCCCTTGGGAACGTCCGTTGTACTCAGCCTTGGGAACGTTCCCATTGTATCAGCCTTGGAACGTTCCATTTGTATAAGCCTTTGGGACGTTCAATTGATAGAAGCCTGATCCCAGAACTGTTTTGTGCTGTCTTGCCAACTCCCCATACACAAACAGATCAGCACAAAGTTAACACAGATCTGTGACCACCAGGCTACAAAATAGGCATTCGTATCCCCACATCTGCTTGCAGGAAGAAAGTGCCAATGATATGATAGAGAGGTGAAAGGGACCAAAAGGGATTAAATGACCTTAAACTCTACTCTGGAGCTAAGCCCTGAGCCATCTTGACAGGACAGGACAGGCCTGTTGGGACGCGGGGAGGCTAGCATATCTCCGCTGGGGTCTTAGAGCGGCTCGTGTTCCCCTTCCAGTTTATCAAACCCATCCACTCAGGCCGAGTACAATAGTAAAAGTCAAGGATCTCCTGAGGACATGTGTGGTTAGGTAATACTCTCTGATTCGTCTCCCAAGGGCTTTTACTTTCTCCTCCACGGGGCAGCGAGAACCTGGAGTATTTGTCAGGGCATTCTGCTGCTGGAGTAGGGCGCATTAGGAGTCCTAAGGAGGTCTGCTCTTACCTTATCTACCCTAGTTTTCTCAGACCCTTCTGTTCCGCTGAGGAGTCCTGGTAGGGACCGATAAGGAACTGGAAGTATTAAGGAAAAGAAAGTAGGGCCTCGATTTTTCCCCCCCTTGTAATCTGTGCTGGTGCTAATGAATGCTCTGGCCCATTGATACCCTTTGGCATTTGCCCATTATGTCAACCGCTCCTGTCTCGTTAAGTATGGTAAGTCTTTATTTCTCTCTGAGCATTCCCCTTCATCATGTGGGCCTAGTCTTGGCAAGACTGAATTGAGCCCAACCAAACTAATCCATCCCAGCATCTAATGGTAATACCGTCCTGCTTCGGAGAGATTTTTTTTTGTGTGTTTCACTGTGTTCCAACTTGGTGTCCAACTTTCAGAGCCTTTCTTAGAAGAAGCTAAGTAAGACAGTGTTAACCAGACGACAGAAACTCTTGTAGGTTCGTATAACTAACAAAGCCTGGAAAGAGGTGCTCTAGTCTGTCCTTACTGCTGCTGCTGTCCATCCCCCTCAATCACCATTTTCATCTAGGAGTCAGGCTGCATTGCATTCTGTCTGGTTTCTGTGTTACAACCAGGGGAGAGGATGAGAGGAGCGAGCGGGCCTGCCAGGGTAGACATCAAAGAGCCAGGGAGACACGTATGGCTGCTAATTTTTCAGGCCGGCGCAATTTGTGTCAAAGAGCTTGGATTTGAGAGGCTCTCTCCTCCTCACTTCAAGCCTGGCGCCTTTAAAAGGTCTGGCTGTGTTTGTGACGTGGCTGCAGAGGTAATGAGAATCAAGCAGCCGCTGCTAGACCCCTTCAGATTCGGCTACTCTCTTCTAACCCGCCTGCCCCCCTCCACACCCTACCACTACCCCTCCCCGCCCATCTCGACAAAGAAGAAGAGAAGAAGAAACAAGAAAATACAATAATGCCTTAGAGAGGCAGGATTACCTAGGAGAGACGCCTGCTAACCTGCTATGCCATGATGAAATCTCCTAAAAAAAAGTGCCGCCCCTTTCCTCCTCTCTCTCTCTCGTCTAGTCTCCACGGTCTCTCCTCCGATCTCCTCTCCTCTCCCGTCGCATCTCAGCTCCCTCTCTCTCTCTCTCTCTCTCTCTCCTCTCTCTCTCTCTTTCTCTCTCTCTCTCCTCTCAGCTCCCTCTCTCGCAAAAGCACTCAAAACTCTCTCTTTGATTCCACAGCAAGCAATTACCCCTTGAGTCCAAAATTACAGATTGCGGTTGAGTGACAACTTTTTAGATGGTTTTTTGTGTGCGTGTGTTTTGTTGTTTGCGTGCATGGGTGGGGTGTAACTGTTTGTTTTGTTTTTTTTCAGACCAGGCAGCTACTTCTTTAATGAAGCGGTTGGTTGGAGTCATCGCCGTACCATGCTGGATTTTGAACAACCCATTTCTGTCAGTTGAGAATAAAGTAGGCTAGACGCTCTAGAGAAGGGTTATCTGGGGCTGGGAGGAAGTGTTACTGGGGGGGCAGCACTCCATTATTTGTTACTCCTGCTCACTTCTGAGGAACAAGTGCTGGCAAGACACAGCCTGGAACAAAGATACGTGCTCCTTGTGAATCTTATTACGTCGTGGTCGCATGCATCCAAACAATAAGGGTTGCGTCCCAATGGGCCCTAATTCCCCTATATATTGCGCTACTTTTGACCAGAGCCCTATGGGGTAGGGTTTCATTTGGATGCATTCAATGTTTACCCCTGATTTTCTACTGTGTGTTGTGTCACCACCACCGCTCCTGCTGTATTGTGTTTGCATCAAAATAATAAGGGCGGCTTGTGAGGAGAGGTGGAGAACTCACAGATAATCCTCTATGTTATGTTTCCCGTTGACTGATGTATAGATAAAGAACCCTTCATATTGCAGTTTGTGGATTAACACTGTGTACACACATGTATGGTGAAGGGGGTTCAACACTGGGTGGGATTTTACAAACAACTATTTCAGAGCTCATACGGGGGGGCACGGTGAGTGTTGTGACAAGCATTGCGGGAATGTTATGACACGCTCCAACAGTGGTGTGACAGTGTGTGTGTGGTGTGTCCCTTAATATTTTTCAACAATTGAAAGGGACATCCTCCACAAAGACATCCTGCCTCAAGCGTACACACCTCTTCCTTATCTGATCAATTTAAGCAAACCAAAGTGATCCATTACACATTAATAGATCTGGTGTCTGTTTTCTTCTACTGAGGACCAACGAGTCATCTAACTCATCTTCACACACCTATTCATGGCCTTTTAATCCTCCTGCCAGATACAGATACTGTTCTGATCTCAGACTTGTTTTATTGAGGTCTCTCTCTGCAACCCACCACCCTCCCCTGGTTGACACTGAAATACACAATGATTAGAGGTGCCTCCATAAGTATATTGTATGACAGGCCGCCAGCCCCATCCACGTGAGAATCTTACAATTCATGTTTCATTAATTTTGGCTTGATGAAGCCTCTTTTCAGCATCGGAGCTTAAGATTTATGTGAAATTATACATAACAGATGGCTTCACAATTTCCTGCCGCCCCCCTGGTATACTGTGTATATAATAATTACTGTAGAAATACTGATTACCTCAATAAACTCCAAGTATTAATGAGGACTGTCCCTCAAAGCTCAGAGCTTGTCACCTCCACCCTTCAATGCCAAAGATTCCAGAGGGATACTCCGTGACAGGTTTTATATGCAAATGACTTAATCGTATATCTACACCGTCTCTCTGCTTTTAGCCTATCTAGGGCACGTCTTAAAAAGTGAGGTGTTGCATACAGTAGGACAGTATAGAGGAACACCAGAAAATCCCTAGTCGGACATAATACGCAGGCAGGACGCTGTTTCTATTTCTCATGAGACGCTATGATATTTTGCATCAGTTATCTTCTTCCAACAAAAATCATATCTGTGTTCACGAATGTCGCCACCCTTCATGCGCTTGGGGACCCTGTACTAAAGAGCCTCAGGCCGAAAACCTGTAGTGTTCTCTTTCCCTTTCTTACAGTACTTCCTTTCCCTCTCTGGGTTACAACCCATGGACATGAGCTTCACAATCCACTACCCAGTGCTGCCCCATCTATTCCAAGGCGTTTCAACCAGAGCACCTCGGAAGACCACATAGGAGGAGAGGCATAATCGCTCTAAGTCTGCTCTTCAGAGAGAGAGAGAAGAGAGCGAGAGAGCGAGGAGAGGAGAGAGAGGAGAGAAGAGAGAGAGAGAGAGAGTGTTATGATAAATCCTTCAGGTAAGGGTTTTTTTCCAATGTCCAAAGAACGGCTGCTGCGATCCAAATCCCTTTTTACAGTTTCCTTTGTCTTAGACTAGACTGTCTGGATCTGATTTACAGATAACCTAACACCAACTACCTCCGCAGGTAGTGTTTATGCTGATCCGTGGATCCATCACTTAATGCTTCCAAATTCAATATGACATCATTGCATATTCCCCATTTAGAAGAATTGACTGATTCTAGAGCAGTGAAGATATCAGAGGTTGTTCACCTGTCATTGCACAAAAATCCACCATGACACTCGATTTTGAGACAGACTTTTTATTTTTTATTTTTAAATGAGTCTTACTTTTGGGGAGATTGACACATTTGCTCAGAGATACACACATGCTCTATAATGGCGAGATTGCTGTAACAATATATACCATGTTTTTATTGTATTTTTTTTTTGGGTTTTTTTTTTTGGTGTGAATCTAATTCCGTACTAGATAGAAATAAGTCTCACCATAGTTCAATCCTAGCCTGTAACCGTAGGCAGTAGAGAGATGAATAGATCAATGGAAATGCAAAACGAAACCCTCTCATTGCTGTAAAACTCTACTAATTCAACTGTGTAATAAAAGGCAATACACCAAGATTGAAAAGGAACAGCTGGCTATGTGATGGAATACCTTAATAAAAGCTAAACCTTCAAACTGACAACGATCGTGAATATTTAAAAGGCCATTTGAGTCTGTGAAACTAATATTCATTTGCTTCTCATAATTAATGTAATCATTTTTTT